>NC_081778.1:11286686-11586686 GCF_963082965.1 Carassius carassius
CCCATTCCTATTTTATGATGGATTTTCATAGTTTAATATTCAAAGTACGGAGCTGGTACAATGGTACAAAACAAACTGCCTACGTAAAAGTAATATGATAAGTAGCATAAAAATGTTTCTTAGATCCTGAGCTTCAAATAACTTCATATCAATTGAAATCTGTTCGTTTTAATAAAAATCCACTCATGGGACATACATCTTACTCGGAGTTGAAGAAACCCCAAAAATTGTACACATCCATAAATCCATAAAAATTTTATTTGAAGGAAATTAATTCAAATATTCCATTCTATATCTTTACCCAGAACCTCCCCGTATCGCACTATCTGAGGAGAAACTGGTATTTCAGGATTCAAAACCCCAGAAACTGAGCTGCCATTGTCATCGCTACTATCCTCTGGATGTGCAGGTCGGCTCACAATCAGATGATCGTATTTTGATCTTGTTTTGGAGTTGCCCTGTGTCCTGACAATCTGTGCTCCTGTAGGTGGAGTGGTTTTCCCAGGCGCCCTCTGAAGAAGAGCCTGTCTCTTTGTCAGAAGAATCCTCCCTCTCCAGTCATCAGCAGCACAGTGATGGAACATTTTCCCTCTCCTCTCACCTCACCCTACGGCCCGACAAAAACCCACCCGGGACGGTTATCACCTGCAGGGTCTCTCATCTAGCCCTGGAAACTCTGAGTGATGTCACTCTGACTGTGGACAAACCTAATCCAGGTAAGAGATTTTTTTTGTGTGTGTTAAGTTACAAATGACGTTTTCACAAATATGATTAGAGCAAACTAGTCAATGAAAAACTGAATGTAATATCTGTAAATCTGTGAAATTTCTTAATTTAAATATTCATGAAACCTGTTCCAAAAGAAGCTGTTAAACTTTCTTCATGTAACAGACACAGTCTTCTGGACAGTAGTCTTGATGTTGGCGATATCCGTGGTGTTTTTGTCTCAAGCATTCAGAGGTGCAGGTGCAGGTGAGTTTTTAAAACATTCACATGCAACTATGTATAATATTAACTATATATGCTTCTGTTCAAAACATTTTTTTATGGAAATTAAGTTTTATACAGTAAGGGTGCTTTAAATTGTGACAGTAAAGCGTGACAGTATTTTTATATTGATAAAAAAATATACTTAGATGTTATTTTTGAAGTTTATATTAATCAGATAATCAAGGGAAAACAGTCACTTTCCACAAAAATATTATGCATGATGTTTTTAACATTGATGATAAGAAATGTTTATTGAGCACCAAAAAAAAAAGAAAAAAAAAAAGTAGTGTATACTTTATAAGACCACACAATGATGAGAAGACGTGTTGAATGTATTACTGAATTATCATTATTTGTCTTTTAAGAGAACTGAGGAGCAGTCTTCTGTGGGATCTCCTGGAACGAGCCATCTTACGTCTGTTTTTGTTTTCAAATGAGTGTATTTTCATTCAGTCATAGTGCATTTGTTTAATAGAAGTTAAAATCAGTCAAAATCAGTTTCCTGCATAAGTTATTCTATAAATGTAAATGTAAAAAAAAAAAAAAAATTTCTGATGTTGTAATCTATTGGACATTGTTGATTAGTTGTACATTTTCCTTGTGAAATAAAAACAACAGTAAAGGTTTTGTAGATGGTTTTATTGGCATCATTAAAGAATCAGGGGCATACAAGCATGATTTTTATGATATTAAAATCTAATACTGGCATCAGAGCTGATTTCATTACCCCTCTGTTATGGAATATGCCTGCATTCTTTCATATTTATACATATAGTATATTAGTTTGTCTTAACTAAAGAGAAAAATGGAAACATCTATATTCTCCAACAACAGAACAAGATATAAAAGTCTGTGCTGACGGAGGAATGTGAAACCAACAGTTGTCTATCGCATGGCAGTAGAGATTATTGTTTATGCTCTGTCTGCATTGATTATCTGTGAATTTCTGTACGTTTCAGTACATTTTGGCAGCATTCACATCTTGTTCCCTTCCACAGAACAAGAAAATAATTTTTTCTAAGTCAAAGAAAGAAACTAATGAACCTTATTTTTTCTGTGTGTGCAAAGAATTCTCACTTTTCCCTTTTATTACAGACTTGGGATTGTATTTTTTCTGTTTATTTTCATTACTTGTGCACGTCTAGGTAAAAAAAAATTAACTATTCTATGATCTGTCTATTTGTTTAGTTTTTCTGTAAATTTCTGCATCTCTTAAGTACACATACATGTTAAAAATCAGTGAATGATGGCTCATGAATTGTATCTCAATGACAGAGTAATGGCATCAGCAGTAGTGATACTGGTTTAAGATTATGTCAGTATTAATTTCTAAAAGCTCAGACGAGAAAGCTTTGGCAATAAAGAGCCAGAAAGAATGTCTACGTCACTTTACTGTCATCTATTCCACATTACACATTTTTACGAACACACCACACACACATTTTCTCTCTTACATACATTTTAAAATGTTTCTCGTGTTCACCAAGGCTGCATTCATGTGATCAAAATACAGTAATAAAAACTGTTAAATTGTGAAATATTATTACAATATAACTGTTTTATATTTGAATAGATTTCAAATTGTAATTTATGTAATTAAAATGTAATTCATGATGTCAAAGCTGAGTGTTCAAAAGGTTAATTTGAGCAGACTTATTCCCGAAGGATCATGTGACCCGTATTTCTTAGCATTGCTTTGATTAAAAATACAGTAAAAACAGTAATATTGTGAAATATTATTGCAATGCAAAATAACCGCTTTCTATATTAACATTTAAAAAAGTAATTTGTTCCTGGATTTTCAGCATCATTACTCCAGTCTTCAGTATCACATGATCCTTCAGAAATCATATGGTGCTCAAGATCTATTTCTTACTATTATTGATGTTGAAAACAGTTTTTCGTAATACCTTTGTGGAAACCACGATACATTTTCTTTTCAGGATTCTTTGATGAATAGAAAATTTTAAATCTTGTCTGACATTGTCACTACTGATCAATATCAATATTATTTATTATTCTGTCCACAAACTTATAAACAGTATTGCACTTCCTAGGCCTGTTTGTGCATTCATGTATGAATGTCTGTGTGTCTGGAGAATGTGGGGAGATTTTGAGAGGGAGGGAAAGAGAAAGAGAAGGTGGAGATTGACTAAGCGGAGAAACTTCGAGATTGTGGAAAATGGGCAGAGCTCACGATTGTGTTTTCTTCACTCATTCGTTTTCTCATTCGCTGCAGGTGGATCGGCTCAAGAAAAGAAATACACTAGATAAGATAAGAAGGAAGAGAGTTGCTATATATGTCAGAGTCAAAATCATTAGTCGGATTGTTTATAAATGTTTAGATGAAAATCTGGAGAATGGATTTAAATGGGAGTTCTAATGCTATTTCATGCATTCTGATTTATTTACACTGTTAAAGAGCTCGATTCTCGAGCTAAACATGGCTAAAGTTTAAAAAAAGAAGCATAGGACGTATGACGTTAGAGTATTTCTGTGCCAAATCCACTCCTTCAGGGTTTATACAAATTTCAGAAAGGTTTTTTTTTTAAAAATCTTTTCAAGTATGGCTCTGCATGACATCATATAGGGCGGATTTCCTTGTATGGGCGCTTCCCCCAGAAGAGTGCACGCACACATCATCCGGAGCGAGAGCAGGAGCAGCCCATCAACACGCTTCACTCTGGATTCTGAACTCTCTGAAGAACAAGTGTTTGATGTTTGTTCAAAGCAAAACTAATAGTATTGCGTCAATTACAAAACATGTTCTTTTTTTCCCCCATCTCAAATCACATTTTAAAAATACAATCTTAAGAAATCCTTAAACAGTAATCTTAAAAACATCCTCTTGATCAAGGCAATTCACTAGTGCCATAGTAATAAACATCATGGACCTGGATTTCTTGTCCAGTACACAAAAAAGCTGCAGTGATATTTCCCATGTTTCTCTGCAACTAGGTGATTGGGAAACCCCAGAGATTCCAGTTCACACAAACTAACTAACTAACACTAGCAGCTGTACAGAACAAAACCACCGAGCAAAGCATAAGCAACAAGCACTGACTGACTCACTCCTGCATGTTAGTTCATTAACACTACATGGAGTTCTGAGTACATCAGTGTTGTTTAGTATTACTTGTATACTATTATAGTATCATATTTTTTTTAATTAGTTTTTATTTTTTAAGAGCTGTCATGTTATGTGCTTTATTGTGTGCTTTTATTTTTCTATTTTTAGTTCAGTTTTAGTATTTTAGTACAGCAACTTAAGCTTAAATATTACAGATAGTTTTTAAGTGTACGTTTTTCATCTAATATTAATATTTTAGTTTAGTTTTAGCTCCATTTCATAGACACCATATCAATCCCTGCTAAATTTGGTCTGTTGTACCTATCTCACTTTTTTACTGTAAATTCCCTTGCTTAATTATTAATTAATATCCTGATTTCATGCAGTCACGATGACTCTCCTTGCAATTCTTCCACCAGTATTTGTTCTTCAGTTTGGCAGCGCAGCTTTCGAACTGTGACGCCCCGGCCTGCAGAGCATCGGCCCTGTCGTCCAGCTCAGAGAGCTTCTGGTCTCTCTCTAGAACCTTACCCACATTCACACACATGATATCCACCACCTGCTGACCACAACCACAGAAAGACATGAGACAAGAAAGAAACACACTGAATACTTGTGAAGCAATAGCATTGATTTGTATTTTGGTCATTCGAAATGGTGTATGTGAAAAGCTGCATGACCTATCCATTCATGCTGTCCTGTGCATATATATTGCTTCCATATTTTCTCCATAAACTCTTTACACACAAACACACTCACCTCATCCACTTGTGCTTGTGTCTGCTGCAGTCGGCGGTTGCTGGTGGTGTTTGGAGGGGCAGCAGGAGGACCGGCTCCTCCAGGATTGGCATCGTCTGCAGCAGACCTGAACATTCAGAGAACCAAGACACATTATTTAAAAAACAAAAGTTGCTGACTGGTGCACAAGTTAGGTCTGATGTTCCAGTTAGAGTATATCAAAACAGAGTATGGTTTCCAAAAAGAGTTTGACTACTATATTAATTAATAATTAATTATACTATTGATTCTTAGTTCTAAATTAGTTGTCGACCAATATGTGTTTTTCAATGTCTTCCACTAATTATGTACACATGCATATAATACAGGTTCAATATTTTATAGATTTTTTAAACATTTAAAATCCTTATTAGCACCAATACTAAGGTGGTCTAGCTTATATATTGGTCTATCAAATTTTTTTAATGAAAAACAATCATGATCGTGACCTCGCTGCATAGGCGATGGTCGTAATTTTGTATGTATAGCTTCATGTCATCAAATCATCATCACATAAATAGAAATTTAAGACACATTCCTGGGAATTTAAGCATGAAAACTGTTAACAAAGTTACTGTATGCAAGGGTAAAAAAGCATAAGTTAATTTATAATTCATAGGCCTGTAATTGTAACAAAATCTGCAGAATGCAAAGTGAGCGCAAATACTTACATTCTCGTGCAGCTGATTCTCAGTGCCTCACTGAAGGGAGAAAAGGCAAAAGGTGATAGAATTAAAGGCACAATATGTAATTTTTATGCTTTAAAAATAGCAGAAATCGGACCCACTTTATATTAAGTGGCGTTAACTACTATGACTTACATTTTAATTAATAATTTAGTAAAATGTACTTATTGTGTACATACATGTTTTTACATTGTACTTATATTTAAAAAAAACTACAAGTAATTACATCTGTATTTAATTTCTGTAATTACATTTATAATTACACTGTTGACCCATACTTTACACCTTAACCCACCCTTAAACTTACCCACACCTCCAACCCTCTCCCTAACCTTACCCCTATCCCACTTCAATAGCAGCAAAAGTGTTTTACAATACAATATGAACACAATAAGTACATTGTACTTATTTTTTTATGTAAGTACATAGTAGTTAAGGCCACCTAATATAAAGTGGGACCGAAATCACTATATCTATGTTATATATATTTTTTTAGTTGTGTACTTACATTATCCCGACAGTTTACACGAACTTTCAAATCTGGAGAAAATTATAGTTTAATTAGAAGACACGGCACGTTTCTTTATTTCCGTTTTGTCGCCCGTCTATGACGTCATATAACCTTTGACCCCTCTAGTTTATCTAACTTCCTGCGGAACCCGGCGGAACTGCCTAATACAAAGGTGAACACATAGACAGTAAAAGAAATGGACACAGCGACCCCATTGGAACTCAATTGAGACAAGTGAAGCCCATTTTTAGCGATTTTTAGCACTTCCGTTTCTGACGCGCAGACTCAAACTAAACTTGATGACGTCAGCAACCTGTCTGACAGATGTAAATCTTCTAAGTGGCTGTGCGTGCAAACTGCCATTGTTAATCTTGCAGAGACGGCGAGCTTGAGCGGGGAGTTCTTTGGCACGAGTGAGCAGGAGTAAGTATTCTGATTAATTATTTTGTATAGTATTTTAAAATGTAACGCCAGTATGCCATATTAAGTTCATTGCCTGCAAGCTTCTCCTCCTGTCTGTACGGTAATTTCTCTACTGTGTGACAGAGTTTAGTGGTTATGACGCAATCGTTAGCCTTTTTTCTTTACAAAAACTGTTTCTACGGGGCCATAATGTAACATAGAAGGTAATGGAGCCCTTTATACGTTGTCGTGTATCTTTAGAAATAAATAATGGACAAATGGAGTCTTTAAACGCCTCAGATGTAAAGTTATTCGCTGTCAAAGTGATGCCAAAATGAATGCAAAGTCAATGGGATGCTAACGCAAGTGAAATTCTGCTACAAGATGGCAGCTCGCGGCCGACCTCAACTTCCGGTTGACTTCCTTGCCGCCTGGGTGAACAGAAGCAAAGGAGAGACGAAGAAGAAAAAGTAGTAGCTAGCCTTGATCGAGACTATTATATTTTATATTTATATTGTTTATATTAGTATTTATACCTCAATCAATAACTTAGTTATGGATCATGATTATGCTTTGCCTGCACGTTCTGTGAAGCGCAAACGTACGGGTGAAATAAATGACCCGAGAAGGTTTTGGGACAAGAGAAGAAACAAGACACGGGTAAATATTGGAGTTGCATTTTCAAGATGAAGAGAGCTTCTTGACAAGCTGAAACTACAGAGAGATGCCGAACTCGCTTGCATTCTAATAAACAGGTATGCATCCATTCAGCTAACTATATCTATCCGTATATTTTGTGAAACGATGATGTCTTGTGTAAAACGCAGACGGACTAGCTTTCATGTATAGTATAATGTAAAACCACATTTGTTCTATAGCTGGATAAAGTAGCTTCAAATGCAGTTCACTATCTTGTTCGATATCATAGTATAAACGTAATTATAATTCTAAACGAAAGGCGATCGTGGTTTTTTTTACATATATTACTACTAGCTAGATGGAATATTGATTTGATAGGGGTCTGATAATTCATATATCTCTCCGTTCGTGATTGTCAAAATACTAAGTTAGAATAAGTGCGGAATACATGTACTTCTCGGCGACGTCATCACTGCTTGCGCACGCAACCAGGAGGCAAAAGACCCGCGCTCTTCGTACCGGAGTAAAGGGTTTAGGCCGTTTAGGCTAGTAGCATAGTGGTGGTGTTGTCGCTAGTCAAAATGCCAAGGAGTTGTTGCGTGGTCAATTGTACTAACCGAGCCAGTGCTGGGTGTCAGATGTTCACAGTATGTCCGGATTTTGATTCGTAAACAGTTGGACGTTTTACATAATGTTATATTAATATGAAACACAAACAAACAGATCCAACTCTGAAATTGCAATTTATTATTGAGTCAACAAGAAATTACAAACAATGCGAAATCTACGTTAATTACAATGTTGTCTTACTGAACTCGGCATAACAGATAGCGGTTCTCTTACGAGAGTTATCTCGTACTGCATCTTAGCTAAGACGCTACGAGAAAAGTCTCTTTTCACGAAATACTGAAGCAAAAAATTATCCTTAATTTTGAATTTTTGTAAAGCGCATTTGCAGCAGTACACAGCCATAGGCGAGACGGCTCGCTCGCTCATTGGCTGCTCTGCAGCAAGTGCACAGCCTATCGAGCGCAGGCTGATGCAATATCAGACCAATTAGGACGCTTCGCGCCCATCACGCCACTTCCCGCCGAAACGGGTGTGGCCCAACCCTATTAAAGGAGCTCGAAAAGGCTGACTCATCTGATTTTTCATCTCTTCAGCGAAGCTCACGCATCGCTGGATCACGGAGGAAGCAAGCGCCGTCTGAGAAGCATCTCAGCAGGACGAGCCATTCTGAAGCTGCTGGCCTTCGCCGCCTTCTACTGCCGTTCCTGCTGCGCGGTCCGGCGCACATATCCTTTCAATTCTGTTATATCCAGCTGTTCTTTATGCGTGTGTGTGTGTTCGCCCTGCGACACACACTCGTAAAAGAGCTTGCGTCTTTTTTAAGATGCCTTCCTGCGGCTCGTCAGAGCCCCACTCAGCGAGGGAGACCGGTACGTCATCTGTGTCTCCTGCCTGGGTGAAGATCATTGCTGACGGCGGATGCCCTCACTGCGAGCTGTTGCCATGGTGACTCTGAGGACTCGCTTGGCCTTTTCTCTGAGCCTGCATTCTCCGCTGCGCTGAGGCGCCACACTGCTAGCTTCGGGCAGTGAGGGCTGGGCAAGCTCCGAGGATCTCGCACCTTCTGCTCAGAAGCCCAGCAAACGAGCTGACATCGAGAAGGAGCTGAGGCGAGTGCTCACGCTGGCCGCGACGAGTCTCGGCCTCGAGTGGTCTGCACCAGCGCCCCCCCTCTCGTTCCCGGCTGGATGGTAGTTTCCTCTCGGATGAGCGTACTTCTCAAAGCCCGCCTCATTTCTTCCTGAGCTTCACGAAGAGGTGGCAAAGGCTTGGAACGCTCCATATTCAGCGCGAACTCGTTCGTCTGTCTCACTAGCATTCTCCACACTGGATGATGCTAAAAACAGGAACTACCAGTCACTTCCGCCGGTGGAACAGGCGATAGCGATGCACCTTTGTCCGCCCTCTGCTGGACGGCGGACGAAAGCGGCGTTGCCATCTAAAGCCTGCTGCATGACGTCACCTCTGCTCGCGCGAATCTTCTGCTGCTGAGCAGGCTGCGTCTGCACTGCACACGATGGCTGCTTCATCGAAGCGCCGGTGTACGAGTTCCGCTGTGGCCGAGCTCTCACCCAAGCGTGCCGCTGTTTCAGTTCCAGGAATTGTGACTGTCTCAGCGTTTTCTGCAACGCGCAAGCCTGCACAGTTGCCCGCTTGCCTGCACACAAAAGCCGTTATCACAACAGCTTCAGCAACGCAGCTTGAGACCCCGTTCTCGCTCTACCGGCCGTCGCCCCACGCCGCGGGGACCGCGGCAGAGGATTACGGTGAGGCCTGGAGCCCCGAAGCCATCCTAGGAAAGCGCCGGTGTACGAGTCGCCGCGGCCGAACTCTCACCTAAGCGCGCCGCTGTTTCAGTTCCAGGGATTGTGACTGTTTCAGCGTCTTTTGCAATGCGCAAGCCTGTATGGTGGCCCGCTTGTGCCAAAAAAAACAAACAAAAAAAAACAGATATTTCCCGAAAAAGGTGTAATTTCTGGTGTCCCGGCCACGGCCGATGGTGCTATAAATGTAGTGACGATGCCCACTGCTCAGTTCCCATCTCCACATATAAGCACAGCCCTTCACACAGGGCTCGCGCCCAAGAAAGCGACTCAAGTCGATCGCGCGCACTGCATAGTAAACGTGCCCACAATTACTATGTCACACGCGTCATGTGGTTTCAGTAAAAACGAAACCCGTGCACGTTCGTCTGGCCACGGCCGATGGTGCTATAAATGTAATTGCATGCGAGTGCTGAACTATTTGGATGACTGGCTGATTCTGGCTCAATCACGAGCAGAGCTCGTGGAGCACAGGGCCGTTTTACTCGATCACCTCGAGAAACTCGGTCTCAGTGTCAACTGGACGAAGAGTCGCTGAACCCCAGTCAGACGATACTGTTTTGGGTTTAGTTCTGGACTCACGTTCCATGACGGCGCGGCTGTCACCACAGCGCGCGTTGGGCATTCAGCGCGCGGCGAGTTCTCTCCGCTGCGGCGTGACCGTTTCGCTCAGAGAATGTCAGAGGATGCTGGGTCTCATGGCCTCAGCATCTCCGGTTCTGCAGTTGGGCCTGCTCCGCATGCGCCCCCTGCAGTTCTGGCTGAAAGCGCGGGTATCTGGTCGACTGCGTCTCAAGGTCAATCAACCTGGACAGCAAACGACTGGTACCAATCAGATGTCAAAGTCAAAGTCACCTTTATTTATATAGCGCTTTAAACAAAATACATCAAAATATGTATTTTGAAAACTGTTCAGTTCCAGGGATTGTGACTGTTTCAGCGTCTTTTGCAATGCGCAAGCCTGTATGGTGGCCCGCTTGTGCCAAAAAAAAACAAAAAAAAAACAGATATTTCCCGAAAAAGGTGTAATTTCTGGTGTCCCGGCCACGGCCGATGGTGCTATAAATGTAGTGACGATGCCCACTGCTCAGTGCCCATCTCCACATATAAGCACAGCCCTTCACACAGGGCTCGCGCCCAAGAAAGCGACTCAAGTCGATCGCGCGCACTGCATAGTAAACGTGCCTACTCCTCAGTGCCCACAATTACTATGTCACACGCGTCATGTGGTTTCAGTAAAAACGAAACCCTTGCACGTTCGTCCGGCCACGGCCGATGGTGCTATAAATGTAGTGACGATGCCCACTGCTCAGTGACCATCTCCACATATAAGCACCGCCCTGCACACAGGGCTCACGCCTATAAGATCGACTCAGATCGGTCACGCGCTCCACATAGTAAACGTGCCCACTCCTCAGTGCCCACAAACACTATGTCACACACGGCGCGTGGTTTCTGTAAAAATGAAACCCGTGCACGTACGCTCTGCCCAGGCAGACAGCGAGTCGAAAGCAGTAAATGTGCACACTTGCAGCCCACAGTTACTCGCAGACATCACGAGTCCCACGGGACCCACTCAGCCCTCCCTCAATTGGTTAAGCGCCGGGACGGGGTCGAGGAGGAGCGATCTGCCCGCTGTGATCAGCGCGCTCCCCGCCTCAAATGCCACAGGCGTAACGCCCATGTTACAGCACACGGAAGCGCCGCCGTTGCTCAGTCAACAGAGCGCGCTTCGCATCCAGCCCTTAGCCATTCATGCAGATGCATGTTCAGCGCTTCCAGGGGTTTCGGATTGGGGGCTAGGCATTATAAGGAGAGGCTACTCGCTACAGTTTTTTTCTACGCCCTCCGCACTTTTTAGCGCACGTCGAAGACTGTTGAAAACTGTTGAGCAGAGGGGCTGTAGAGCCTGTGTCTCAAGCTCAAAGCGAGGGGGGGCTGTACAGCAGATACTTTCTAGTGCCCAAGAGAGACGGGGTCTCAGGCCCATACTGGATCTAAGACAGCTGAACAAGGCATTGGTGAAACGCAATTTCAGAATGCTTACGACCAGGAAGCTTCTCGCGCATATTCGCAGAGGAGACTGGTTCATGTCAATAGATCTGAAGGATGCGTATTTTCAAATACAGATGGCGTCAAGTCACAGGCGATATTTGAGATTCGCCTTCGAGGGCCAGGCATACCAGTTTGCAGTCCTGCCGTTCGGCTTGTCCGTAGCTCCTCGTACGTTTACGAGGTGCATGGACGCAGCGCTCACTCCTCTCAGACTCAGAGGCATGCGAGTGCTGAACTATTTGGATGACTGGCTGATTCTGGCTCAATCACGAGCAGAGCTCGTGGAGCACAGGGCCGTTTTACTCGATCACCTCGAGAAACTCGGTCTCAGTGTCAACTGGACGAAGAGTCGCTGAACCCCAGTCAGACGATACTGTTTTGGGTTTAGTTCTGGACTCACGTTCCATGACGGCGCGGCTGTCACCACAGCGCGCGTTGGGCATTCAGCGCGCGGCGAGTTCTCTCCGCTGCGGCGTGACCGTTTCGCTCAGAGAATGTCAGAGGATGCTGGGTCTCATGGCCTCAGCATCTCCGGTTCTGCAGTTGGGCCTGCTCCGCATGCGCCCCCTGCAGTTCTGGCTGAAAGCGCGGGTATCTGGTCGACTGCGTCTCAAGGTCAATCAACCTGGACAGCAAACGACTGGTACCAATCAGATGTCAAAGTCAAAGTCACCTTTATTTATATAGCGCTTTAAACAAAATACATCAAAATATGTATTTTGAAAACTGTTCAGTTCCAGGGATTGTGACTGTTTCAGCGTCTTTTGCAATGCGCAAGCCTGTATGGTGGCCCGCTTGTGCCAAAAAAAAACAAAAAAAAACCCAGATATTTCCCGAAAAAGGTGTAATTTCTGGTGTCCCGGCCACGGCCGATGGTGCTATAAATGTAGTGACGATGCCCACTGCTCAGTGCCCATCTCCACATATAAGCACAGCCCTTCACACAGGGCTCGCGCCCAAGAAAGCGACTCAAGTCGATCGCGCGCACTGCATAGTAAACGTGCCCACTCCTCAGTGCCCAAAATTACTATGTCACACGCGTCATGTGGTTTCAGTAAAAACGAAACCCGTGCACGTTCGTCCGGCCACGGCCGATGGTGCTATAAATGTAGTGACGATGCCCACTGCTCAGTGCCCATCTCCACATATAAGCACCGCCCTGCACACAGGGCTCACGCCTATAAGATCGACTCAGATCGGTCACGCGCTCCACATAGTAAACGTGCCCACTCCTCAGTGCCCACAAACACTATGTCACACACGGCGCGTGGTTTCTGTAAAAATGAAACCCGTGCACGTACGCTCTGCCCAGGCAGACAGCGAGTCGAAAGCAGTAAATGTGCACACTTGCAGCCCACATTTACTCGCAGACATCACGAGTCCCACGGGACCCACTCAGCCCTCCCTCAATTGGTTAAGCGCCGGGACGGGGTCGAGGAGGAGCGATCTGCCCGCTGTGATCAGCGCGCTCCCCGCCTCAAATGCCACAGGCGTAACGCCCATGTTACAGCACACGGAAGCGCCGCCGTTGCTCAGTCAACAGAGCACGCTTCGCATCCAGCCCTTAGCCATTCATGCAGATGCATGTTCAGCGCTTCCAGGGGTTTCGGATTGGGGGCTAGGCATTATAAGGAGAGGCTACTCGCTACAGTTTTTTTTCTACGCCCTCCGCGCTTTTTAGCGCACGTCGAAGACTGTTGAAAACTGTTGAGCAGAGGGGCTCGTAAACGTACGAGCCCCAGAGGGGCTGTAGAGCCTGTGTCTCAAGCTCAAAGCGAGGGGGGGCTGTACAGCAGATACTTTCTAGTGCCCAAGAGAGACGGGGTCTCAGGCCCATACTGGATCTAAGACAGCTGAACAAGGCATTGGTGAAACGCAATTTCAGAATGCTTACGACCGGGAAGCTTCTCGCGCATATTCGCAGAGGAGACTGGTTCATGTCAATAGATCTGAAGGACGCGTATTTTCAAATACAGATGGCGTCAAGTCACAGGCGATATTTGAGATTCGTCCTTCGAGGGCCAGGCATACCAGTTTGCAGTCCTGCCGTTCGGCTTGTCCGTAGCTCCTCGTACGTTTACGAGGTGCATGGACGCAGCGCTCACTCCTTTCAGACTCAGAGGCATGCGAGTGCTGAACTATTTGGATGACTGGCTGATTCTGGCTCAATCACGAGCAGAGCTCGTGGAGCACAGGGCCGTTTTACTCGATCACCTCGAGAAACTCGGTCTCAGTGTCAACTGGACGAAGAGTCGCTGAACCCCAGTCAGACGATACTGTTTTGGGTTTAGTTCTGGACTCACGTTCCATGACGGCGCGGCTGTCACCACAGCGCGCGTTGGGTATTCAGCGCGCGGCGAGTTCTCTCCGCTGCGGCGCGACCGTTTCGCTCAGAGAATGTCAGAGGATGCTGGATCTCATGGCCTCAGCATCTCCGGTTCTGCAGTTGGGCCTGCTCCGCATGCGCCCCCTGCAGTTCTGGCTGAAAGCGCGGGTATCTGGTCGACTGCGTCTCAAGGTCAATCAACCTGGACAGCAAACGACTGGTACCAATCAGGTGTCAAAGTCAAAGTCACCTTTATTTATATAGCGCTTTAAACAAAATACATCAAAATACATTTGACATTGCGTCAAAGCAACTGAACAACATTCATTAGGAAAACAGTTTCAATAATGCAAAAATGATTGTTAAAGGCAGTTCATCATTGGATTCAGTTGTCATCTCTGTTCAGTTAAATAGTGTCTGTGCATTTATTTGCAATCAAGTCAACGATATCGCTGTAGATGAAGTGTCCCCAACTAAGCAAGCCAGAGGCGACAGCGGCAAGGAACCGAAACTCCATCGGTGACAGAATGGAGAAAAAAAACCTTGGGAGAAACCAGGCTCAGTTGGGGGGCCAGTTCTCCTCTGAACAGACGAAACCAGTAGTTCAATTCCAGGTGTAAGCCTGGGGACTTCCTCGAAAGTGAAGATGGTGTCGACGGACACCTCCACTTCGGGATGGGGAGCGCTGCTCGAGGGCAGACCGTCCTTTGGCCTGTGGTCAGAACGTGAAAGGCTCCAACATATCAACTGTCTGGAAATGCTGGGAGTGGAGAACGCGCTGACGCGCTTTTGTCCCCAAATCAAGGGTCACCACGTCTTAGTCCGTTCGGACGACATGTCTGTGGTGTCCTACAGAAATCGGCAGGGCGGTCTCGGGTCCAGAAGCAACATTCCCACGGGCAAATGGTCTCTACACCCGCAAACAGTCCGACTGTTGTGGTAGAGATTTGGCAGGGCGGAGGTGGACCTCTCTGCGTCCCACGAAAACGCTCACTGCCCCGCGTTCTTTTCCAAGGACGAAAGCGCTTTGTCACGGAGATGGCCGTGCTGCCCGCTTTATGCTTTCCCTCCCGTCTCCCTCCTTCCGCAGGTGATAGAACGGGTGAGAGAAACGAGATGTTCAATACAGCTTGTAGCACCTTTTTGGAAGAACCAACCATGGTTCCAAGATTTGATGCAGTTAGCAGACATCGCCCCGTGGCCAGTGCCGTTGAGGAGGGACCTCCTCTCGCAGGCCAGGGGCTTGATTTGGCACCCTCAACAGGAGTTGTGGTCCCTCCATGTGTGGGCGCTCAACGATTACCCGCTGATCTCTCAGTGGGAGTGCTAAATACCATCACTCAGGCTAGAGCTCCGTCGACACGACGGCTGTATGCCTCGAAGTGGTCGGTGTTCTCCAGCTGGTGCACGGCTCGGGGATGTTCACCCCTTAGTTGTGAGGTGACGGAGGTTCTCTCCTTCCTACAGGAGCTGTTGGATAAGGGCAGAGCCCCATCCACGCTCGAAGTTTATGTGGCGGCCATCGCAGCGTTTTCTGAACAGCGCTCGGTCAGTCAATAGGAAGGAATGATTTGGTCATCCGCTTCCTTAGAGGAGCTAGGAGGCTGAATCCTCCCAGACCTCCGTCAGTCCCTATATGGGACCTCGCGGTGGATTTGGAGGCCATGAAGGGTCCCCCTTCTGAGCCTATCCAATCGATTAGCCTCCAGCATCTGTCGTTCAAGACAGTATTCTTGTTGGCTCTCGCTTCAGTGAAGCGTGTGGGTGACCTGCACGCGCTCTCGGTGAGCCTGTCGTGCTTGGTGTTTGGGCCTAATGACTCAAGGGTCATTCTCAAACCTAGGCACGGTTATGTGCCGAAGTCCCTCAACACGCCGTTTCGGGGTCAGGTTATTGCCCTGTCGGTCTACTGGGATCTCCTTGCAGGATATATGTATGGAGGCAGGTTGGGCCTCGCCGTCTGCATTTATCAGGTTCTATAACCTGGAGGTTCCCGCCTTGCAAGCAAGGCTGCTGTCGGTATAGCCGAATCAGGGCCCTGATGGGAATTCTGAGTTCGTGAGCATTATGTGCTGCCGACTGTTATATGGGCAGTATTGCGTAAGACCCGCATTGCCGCATTGGTCAGGCCTTGCCTCGACTGTGTGATGTTATATTGCCGCATCTACGGGTGCTGCTAGATATGGGACGGAGGGCTCCCCCCCTTTCCTGTCCTGGACTCTCTGTGAGTCCCTCGGTGACTGTGCACTGTATATCCTGGGCGTTGCTTCAGGTTTATTGGTGTGTGATCCCTGCACGCACGGCGTTTTACATGGAGTTCCCGTAGCGTCTTAGCTAAGACGCAGTACGAGAGAACTCTCGTAAGAGAACGTACTCGGTTACTAACGTAACCTCGGTTCTCTCTAAAAGAGGGAACGAGTACTGCGTTCTCTGTCATGCGTACGATTCACTCTGGTTCACTTCGGCGATGAAATAAATCAGGTGAGTCAGCCTTTTCGAGCTCCTTTTATAGGGTTGGGCCACACCCGTTTCGGCGGGAAGTGGCGTGATGGGCGCGAAGCGTCCTAATTGGTCTGATATTGCAGATATTGATAGAGCAGCCAATGAGCGAGCGAGCCGTCTCACCTATGGCTGTGTACTGCTGCAAATGCGCTTTACAAAAATTCAAAATTAAGGATAATTTTTTGCTTCAGTATTTCATGAAAAGAGACTTTTCCCGTAGCGTCTTAGCTAAGACGCAGTACTCGTTCCCTCTTCTAGAGAGAACCGAGGTTACGTTAGTAACCGAGTACGTTTTCTGCCTCCTGGATGAGCGCGCATCAGGTATTGTTTGTATACAAGAAACCTGTGTATGACAGAGCGCGTGTTCCAATGAACAACAACTCCCATGAGCCCACGCTCTTTCCCAACGTCATCAATGTACGTCTTTTGTTGTTATTTTGATTGAGTGACCCCTGGTGGCCAAAAGTCCCATACTGTACGTTTAAAATGAAAATTTCGAAGAAGCGGTAGAGACGTTCAAATAAGGGAGAGACTGAGATGCAGATGTCGGCTTGTTCTCTCTTAAGAGACTTTTCATCTCTGTGAGAACTGGTTTCTCCACACTCCACGCATTCTATTTTTCCTCACGCACTCAAAACATCACGACAGATTTCTGACAGCATCAACGCACTTAACCCATTTTGGGTAACTGTATTTTTAACATGATAATGATCAGTTAGCTATAGACAAAATGCAGCACAAAATCTTGTTTTTATACAACAGTAATTCGTGAAATAGGAAAAGTGAAGAAACACAAAACAAATCCAGTGTCCATTTAAACATGCTTTAGACCAATTTAGAATTGACCTTTATCCTGAGAGTAGTGGAATATAAAGAGTTATATTTATTTATGCAGAGGGTCTGTCACAAAGCTTCAGTGATGTTTAACCCTCATAACGCATTCGGGTCCGTTTTGACCTGGGATAGATATAAAAACATTTCTCAAAACTGCAGTTTTTCGTAGGGGGTTGAACATTTGCAAGTGTGTCGAGGCCTTCAAAACATTCATTTTTCCAGATATTTTGATTTTTTCTTCAAGAGATATAACCATTTAAAAAATGTTGTGGACCCGGGTATGCATAGAGTACCATTAGGTGTCAAAAATACTTTTAGTAAAATTATCAAGTTAAAATAGTTAGTTGAAAAAAAAAAAAATTATACGTGTGTTTAGCATTTTACCCATATTTAAAAACTTTTCATAGTAAAATTTATGTTGTTTCGATTAGAACTAAATAATTATCTTTTAAAAATCTGGACTATTTTTGAGCAATCATGACTTATAAAAGGAATTCAATAATTTTAGCTTTACACATTAATTTAATAATTTCTCCTTTTTTTAATGCATTACAAACATATAATAACATGGCACTCTTCAGATTCCCTTAACCGTAAAACAAAGCCCTTTATTATAAAAAGAACTGAAAATAGTGATACAAAATCGACAAAGAAGTATTTTTTGGGATATACTTTTCTTTCAGTAGAGTTTGTTGTTAGTCTGTTCTGTTGTTCCTCCCTCTAACATTTGTTATGAAAACTCATTAACTCAGTTATTCTTGCTGTTTTTGTTTTATTTATTTATTTTTTTATCATATATGAATTCTGTGTTCATTTCAATCCATAATCCAGTAGAAACCCTTTCATCAGTTGTATTTGCCCCTGTCCTCTGTCAGTCCAGACACATCTTACTCCTTTATTTCTTCTCGTCATCTTTCTTGTCTTCAGGTGGTTTTGTTCTGTTCTGGGACGCCAAAGAGCCCATGGCATTACGGATGGCTTCGTTGCTGGGGTCGACACCTGGAAGGTTCTCAAGCACACTCTGCAAAAACTCTGGATCCTGCATCACATCATAATCTTCCTCATCCTCCTACAAAACACACAAAGAGTTTAATTGGGATGTTTAGGCAATTATAAATCTACCTCTTGACAAATTGAAGGCAGTACCTAATATATATATATATATATATATATATATATATGTTACAAATTAAATGAATAAATTTTGCAGCTCAGTATAGATCTTACGCTTCCTCAGATGCATTATTAGCAGTTTCAAACTGAATCAGTTTAGCTTCAGATTTTTTTGGAAAAACGTCAATATCTCATTGACTACAAAGTCAACTTCAAGAACAACTCGCAAAACTATAAATCCTCCAGAGCGCAACAGTGACTTGTCAATTTTTTCCGTAGCTTGGGTTCCAGAAGTATTCTGCTTTGCAATCACTGGTGTCTTCTTCAGTAGATGCAAATCTAATTACTAGAGATATTCCGATACCCTTTTTCTCTTCCCGATACCTGGGCTCAGAGTATCGTCCGATACAGAGTACTGATCCGATACCTGGGTGTGTATCTGTATATACAGCCGTATATACTACTAGCCCTGTGTAAATTGCTAGAATTATTTTATGGTGTGCTTCAGATTTATCCCTTAATAAAACATGAACAAATACATGGTGAACTACTGTATTTATTACAGTATTTTTATTATCTGACATGAATTTGAAAGTAACATTAATTTATTTTCTTAAGCGAAAAAGAACTTCAAATGCAGCCACAAATCTAACACCGCAAACTAAAAAAAGGTATTTTAGTTTTACAATATAACTGTATAAAAAACTGCAACAAATAAGTCTAGGAATATAAAAAATTATATATTAATGAGATAATCTCTTTACAACAAAACAAGTAAAAAACAAGCAACTGTCTAGGCATAATTAATATTATTAATAGAGACGAATTATTATTACTACATAGCTAAATCTACTGTAGGCTACAACAGTAGTTTAATATTTTGTCAATTTACTCATGTTAAACCGAACATTTATTTTGATGGGTTGCCATGAAGATCTGTGAGTGTCTGTGTTTATGATATGAGTTTTCTCAAATGAAACGGTAAATTCTCATGAAGTGACGGTTTATGCGTTCGTGTCCTCATATAGTGACACACGGCAGAGACAACAAAACAGCGAGCTCCCGCACATCTGCGCCTGTCTCCCACAAAGTGTGTAGAATTTGCAGGAGTAATATTTAAATAGTATTCAGCAGTTTAATATACACAGACACTAGCATATATTCGGCTACAGTCTGGAGCCCAGCACTTAGACTAACACGGAAGCGACTGAACGCAGCTGCGGGTACAGAATATACTCGGGAGTCGGTAACTTACTACGGGTACTACAGAGACGCTGGTATCATCACATTTTTTAATTTTCAGCACCGATTTGGTAGTGAAGTGCCAGTACTTGTGGCATCCCATGTCACCGTTTTACTGTCTGGTTGGTCCAGTCGGAAATACTGCTAAACAACGGACATACTGCGTTTTCTTTTCTTCTTCGCTGATCTAAACAGGGGTTGCTTGTGGCAACACAGCACAACTTCCTGTGTTTGCAATGCATTCTGAGCAGCAAAGAAGAACCGTGCAGCAGTTAGGCAAAGCTAGCGCTCATAACTAGGTCTTGTTTAAGAAAATGGTATCGGATCGGTATATGGGTTCATGTACTCGCCGATGCCAGAATTTGTTGTGGTATCGGTGATATTTTCGATACTAGTATTGGAATCGGAACAACTCTACTAATTACATGTAATGTTCGACCATTTGTGTTTTGTGTGGTTTTGGTTGGAAGTATAAAGTTTTAAAGGCTGCTTTTGATTATTCTCACAACATGACTGTTCAGAATTCTGATCTCCTCTCTAAAGGCAAAGCAGTTAAGGTTTGAGGACGAGCTGGGAAACACACCTTAGGAGCTTCACTGTCTGCTGCTGCACCAGTGTCCACATCCATGGCATCTGAACCGCCAAACTCTGTGCACAATGAAAACATTTGTTTGTATAAAAGAACAAAGTCAAAATGAAAGTAACATTTCTGCAGAACACAGAGACTGACCTCCTCCTTGCATGGACATCTGTAAGGCGTATGCGATCTGTTCATCCTCCGTCATGCGGCTGAAATCAGGCAGAGCAGGAGCTGTCGACATCTTCAGCAGGGCATTTTCAGACTCTATAACAAAAGCACAGAAGACATCATGTCATATTAAACATATACTTCCCATGAAACAAACTTATATTTTTAAATACATAAGGTTTTAATCTGATATATGTAGCATGGAGAAACTTCCCTTATACAAAACTCAAATTCTATATTGGCAAACAAAATATTAATATTAGTTAATTATTACAATGGCATTAACAACTATATTACTCTTACCTCTGACTCCTCTAACCACTGATAAGGAATATGCATTAATTCATATTTTCATAATCGTCATAGTAAGCCTGTATAGCCTGATTTTATAGATGCAACTCTTCAGAGGTGGGTTTACCAAACTTTTCAAACTTTTGAACGCTAGTGTATATCAATCCACAACCCTCCGCTGTACCTTTAAGCAACCCCTTGATTAGGTGTCAAGAAACCTCATCTAGTCTTCAACAATAATCTACACTCTCACCATCTACAGCGGGTGAGGAGACTCCAGCCTCTGCAGCTGAAGCCACTGCTACCCGGCGAGTTTCCTCCTCCTGCCTCTGTCTCTGCTCCTCCATCGACACACGCAGAGCCTGGAAAAACAGAGATGTTTAGAATGCAGAAAATCGCTAGCCAAGAAGTTTGTCCCATAAAATCTGTGTGCTTCTCACCAGAGCGAGCTCAGGGTCTGCACTGGGATCAACTCCGAACTCAAAGTCACTGGCACCCAGGCCCATAATGGTGCCACCCTCACCAGCCATGATAGGAGAGGACAGAAGAGCATCTGACAGACTCGGGCCAGGAGGCACCGTTACCAGGTGAGAGCCTACACCCTCTTTTCCATTCAGGGTGTTCACAAACACGGTCAGCTTATCAGTGTTGAACTCCTGCAATGCAAAAGGGCAAAAACTAAAGGATGCAGACAGTAAAAAAGACATCGAAGATGAGGAGTACATTCTGGAGGAGTGTGATAAACTCCAATCCCATAGAATAATGCATTTACCTCTTCTCCAAAGTTAATGATGTCAACACTGACTTTTTCCTTCTTCAAACGTTTTGCCATCTTCACCAACTGAGTGAGACAGGTCGGAGACACAAAGGAGCAGGTGAATAACACATTGCATTGACCTTAATAGATACACACTCACTCATGATACACACTTATGTGGTGCATCTTTTACACCAAGATACATGAAGATAAAAGAACCCACATCTTTCTCCTGGTCCTCCACGGGGCTTCCCACAAAGGCAATGATCCTCATCTTATGGTTCTTTCCCTGTCTGTGTTTCAGTGCCAGCTGTGAAACAGAAGGAGCAGATTGAATCGGAAACATCAATGGTGGTATACTACCATTCAAAAGTTTAAGGATTAAAAAAAAACAAAAGAGAAAGATTTAAATTAAACACTAAACAAAAGTGACAGCTGAAAAAATGTGTGTGTATATATATATATATATACACACACATACATAGGATATAGAAAAGTATCACCCCCTTTAAAATAATCACATTTTGTTGCTTTTGCTGCCTGAATTATCCAGCTGTATTTAATCAGTACAACTTATACTATATACAAGTGAAAGATATAACACCAACATGACAGAAAAAAACAATCAGAGTTTGGATCCTACGTCCGAAAATGACTTGTAAACTCAATCAGGTATAGCTAATCACCAACTCAATGGCACACAAAGACGTTTGACTTTCAACTGTGATCAGCATTTTGATTAGCTCAGCATGAAAAAAGCTCTCCTGGAGCATTTCAGTCCTTGGTAGTGCAACTGAAGCAAACGATCAACTCTGGACGGCAAGGCATTGTCAAAAGATCTCTGGGATAAAGTTGTGGACAGAAACAAGTCAGGAGACCGATACAAAAAAAGAAATTCAAAGACTTTATCAATGCATAGAAGCACAGTTAAGTCTATTATTGAGAAGTAGAAGGTATTTGGTACAACACAGATCCTCCCTGGATCAGGAGGGCGCACCAAACTGGATGAAAGAGCCAAGAGGAAATGGTCAGAGAGGCAACCAAGAGCCCTACAGCAACACTGAAGCAGTTGCAGGAATCTATGACAAAGAGTGGCCATTGTGTGCATGTGACAACAATATCACAAATTCTCCTTGAATGTGGCTTGAATGGGAAGGTTACAAGAAAAAAACCCATTCCTCAAAAAAGCCCACACACAGCCACGACTGAGCTTTGCCAAAACACACCTTTCTGAGGCAGAGGAGACTAAAATTTAATTATTTGGCCTCAACACCAAACAATATATCTGTCAGAAATCCTATACAGCTCACCATCCAAATAACAGCATTCCTAAAGTAAAGCATGGCTTTAATAATATCCTTTTATAGGGGTGTTTCTCTGCAGCAAGGTCTGGAGTACTTGCCAGGATGAAAAGTGGATGGGGAAAAAATACCGTCAAAATCTTATCGAAAATCTGCTGCCCTGGGAAGAAGTTTTACCTTCCAAGATGGCAATGACCCAAAGCACACAGCAAAACTGAGCACATAGTGGTTGAAGGAGATAAGTCAGAGCCCAGACTTAATCCCCACTGAAAATCTGTGCAATGACTTTAAGATTGCAAACCACAAACCATCATCATCAA
The DNA here is from genome assembly GCF_963082965.1 of Carassius carassius. Lineage (NCBI taxonomy): Eukaryota > Metazoa > Chordata > Actinopteri > Cypriniformes > Cyprinidae > Carassius > Carassius carassius. The sequence goes on from NC_081778.1 coordinate 11,309,644, forward strand.
ATTTAACTGAACTTGAGCAGTTCTGAAAAGAAGAGTGGGCAAATATTGCAAAGTCTAGATGTGCAAAGTAAGTAGAGACAGAGACATATCCCAACAGACTAAAGGTTGTAATTAAAACAAAAGGTTGTTCAACAAAAATACTGACATGTTGGTGTTATACTTTCACTTGGATGTTATAAGTTGTAAATACAGCTGGATAAGACAGGCTCAGACAGAGGACGAAAAATTGGTCAAGTAAATGATAAATTATGTGGACTTTATGGACAATACATACTATATGTATGTATGTATGTATGTACTGTCCGTAAAGTCCACATAATTTATCATTTACATGACCATATTCTGATTTTTCAGCCTATTTGAATGGTAATAAAGTCAAACTGAGAAGGTTATATAAATTTGGAGTCATTTTGACAACTTAATATCAATAAATGCCATTTTTGGACTTGTAAAAATTAACACATTCTAAAAAAATAAATAAATAAAACATGACGATCCCGTCCACTCACATGTGCTACTCTGATGCCAGTACAGAAGCTGATGACTCCTATGGGCTGGACAGCGTGAAGCTTGGACAGGATCCGGCCCGTGTCAGGAGTCAGCGTGGTCAGGACCTCACAGTTACTAAATGGATCAATGAATCTCCAGTTATGCATGTTGTACAGAACTAAGTATATAAGATTATACCTGTTAATAAAATAAAGAAAATCTTCGACCTACTTGGCCAGAGTGATGAGGCCCACGTTGTTTTCCGGGTTGCTTCGAGTCTTTGAGTGACAGATGATGTTGACAGCGTCCTGCTGGGCCTGAAGTCTGGTCGGTAAGAAGTCTCCATTGCGCATATACTCACTGTTGTCCACACTAGAAATTATAAACATACACGGTGATGTCCTCCACATTTCTGCCAAATATGATTCAGCAAGTGTTCGAACGAAGCCTAATTCTCCACGCAAGTGTTCTATTTAATAGTTAAATATAAGATGCAGTTTTAGTACACAAAGGGCAAGTACAAAGAAGGATTTCAAATCCGGTCTTGACGGTTATTTATACAAAAGCCTAAATTATTACAAAGGAATTGAACCAACCAACCCATTTATGATTTAAACAGAAATTGATTTCATAAGATGACAACTCCGAGAGCCTGCCAGTCGCAGCTATGAGCGTTATAACGTGTTCTCTTATAACAAGACAACACAAAGAAGCTGTTTAGCAGGCTCAATGTTACATCATGACTAAGGAAAACTGCACCACTGTCTATTTGCTCAACACGACCTTTCTCTCACCACCAAGACACAATATTTCCCAAATAACTGCGTAATAATTTAAAACAAATCACGTATAGCAAACTAAATCTGATATTTGAAGAATATAAAGTATATTTTTCTCACCAGACCATAGTACTTTCAAGCACCATCTTGAAAAATTTCTGTCGCTCTACGTGACGTAAGCACAGAAGTGAACGATCATTGGTTAATGTAGAGCTGAACGATAGGAATTATGGGAAACGTAGTTTATTGTCTATTTCAAAAACTGTTTTTGTGTAAAAATAATTTCAGATATAGTTTATTTCACTTACATCTGCAGTGTCTGTTTGGTATAAGCTCATTTTAATTCTGAGAAAGGAAAAAAAATATAAAGCAAAAAATAATGGTTTAGAAAATATTTTATTCTTTTTAAATCAGAAAGACAATGTGAAAAAACGGCATCCCCACATTAATGAAACATGGTTGGAGAAACATGCTGCAAACACCACACAAGAAAAAGGCATTTCCCCGACTTGCTTATATACACATATTATAAACACGTTTTATACAGGCCAGGTAAAAATATAGTCCTCGAAGCACTTCCAGTTGTCAGTCATCGTTCCTTACACCGGCATACATTCAAATGTAGAAAGGCTTTAACAGATTAAAACGAATTGGAATATTTACCATTAGAGATACCCTAAACTTAAAATAAAATAAAAAATTTATATTGTCCAAAACTTCCCTCCAACCCGAAATAAAATACATACTTAGATCACAGACACGGCTTTCTGCCAGATTACACAATACATACTACAATCATCTACTGAACATACAGAATTCAAAAAAATTAATAAAATAAAAAGATTAGAAGAGAAACAAGACATTTCTTAATAAATACAATCACTGACATACATGCAGAAACGTTCATTTTTCATTAGGTAGGTGTCTGTTTAATGTCCAGGTTGCCAGCATTTAAACTGGTGTGCACTGTGCACGGCTGATGTGTCTGTTGTGCAAAAATGATGTATGAATACAAACACTAAACAAAGCATATGAAAAATAGCTGTCTCTGTTTGACTGACAATTTTACTTTCATTTTCATTACATTTGTATTTCCAGACCAAAGATTCACATTTGGAATATTAAAGTCAAGAGGTTAAGATATTTTAGTGTGATTTTAGAGGCACAGAACATCATTCTAGCACATAATAACAGTAATAGATTAATAAGTACTGTGTGTTAGTCAAAAAAAGGCAGTGATTGTTGTGTCTTGAGGCCATAAAGATATTAATAAATAGCAATAAAACCCACAAACAGAAGCAGAAATGAGTGAGACTCAAATTGTGAAGACCAAAAAAAAAATCTGTGATTCCAGAAACCTACCCCACAAGCCAACTGTGAAATTAAGCCACTGAACAAAGATCTAATGGAATATGAATGTCCAGAAGAATGAATATGAACATTGTGTGCAAGACTTTATAAAAGCAACTTAGTTCCATTATTTTAGACCGAAATATCTTTGAACTGAAAGGGGATAAAAAGTTTTTACTATAAAATGTAAAAATGTGAATCAGGGCACTGTTAATCTGACTGTCCTGTAGGTCTCAGGAGTTAAATGTGAATAAAGGTATCTTTCGACATTCACCAATAATCACATACTAATTATTAAAGTTTAGAAATAGCATTAAAACCCTGCAATATATGACACAAAAAGCCAGCAAAATAGCAAACTGCATATCTTTAAATAACAAAAAGATCTAGTTTTCAGAGATATTAGCTTGTTGTCGTGTTTTTTCTAGATTAAATTTAAAGTTTTGTGCAACATTAAGGTGCATTATCAAAATGTTCTGTAACATGATTTACTGTAATGTGTAACATTTGGCACTGACTTGAAAAAGTCACTGAAATTATTCAAACCAAGAGCAAAAAATATAAATAAAAAGAAAAAATAAAATTCCTTCACGATACCCATTTACACAAACACTGCTGTCCACAGGCATGCAAATTAGATTTTTTAACAAACTTAAAAAATATCAAAAACAACATAAATACTGCATCCACTGAAGGTGGATGTGTAAGACAGAGAACTGTAGAGACTGTAGAGAACATGTGAAAGACTGTCAATGTACTTCCTGTTCATATTCTATCTGCATTTCTTCAGGTCTGCAAAATCAAATCCTTGGCAAAACATCACTTCGGTCCCAAACCTGCATGATTTTAAGAGCGGTTTTATTTGGGACAACACAATACTGTTCAAGACTACAGTCAGCCCTTATTCTAAATACTTCAAGACTGCAATGTCAGTCTCAGATCTGTGTGTCAGTTACACAGGTCTCCAAGCCTGAAATCAGCTCTGACCTATTAAGAGAAACTAAGTAATCCCTGTCAAACGATAGATCCATTAAAAACCATTTCCTCTGTTAAACATTATGAGTCAAATGGAAGCGAAAATAGAAAGGCAGATTCACTGAGAGCTTTTACTGAGCCAAAGGCTCTTCTGTTTTCTTTCCAGCTCCTCTATAATCTAAAGTGTTCACATGTGCCCTGGTAAAGTCCACTAGTGTCTATTTCTTTCATTCTTTTAATCTTTATTTAGATTATTTAATCTCAGGGCGAGTCTTAAAGTACAACTGTTCCAGAGAACATCTTCATGGCTGTAAAGGATTTGACGTCCTTGGAACTCAAGGAAAATTGGAATTTGGAAATCAGCTATGAATGATCTTAAGATCGACAAAACATCCTGTTCGAATATATATTCAGCTTACATTCCTTAAATCCAGACTGCTTCAGTCTTATCTACACACTATGATTGTGTATAATGCTAGAAAATGCTTAGGTTTGTATGAAAGGGCCCGTAAAAAGACTAACAAAACATGCATTGTGTCACAAAATCATCTGTAACAGGTAGATCTGAAATGACTTAAGCAAGTGTCTGGAGGCCATGGAAATTTTATGGCTGCATTAAGGCAGATGATCGGAAGACGTCATTGATATGTTAGTTAAAAGATAATAGCTGCTGTGCAAAAAGAGCACATTAGTAGCATTTTATAACGTACAGGAACACAGAACGAATATTTACAGAACTATATACACAAATATTAGAGGGCCCTTGGCATGGCAGCAATATGTGCACTGAAAATATGAGAGAATATGGCATGGAAGCAGGTCCGTCCATTTCTCAACCTGGATATTATAAAATAGTGGCACCTCAGAGAAGGCAATCACATAGCATGAAATTCTAAACCTGAATGTGGGATATTTCAAAGACAAAAAGCTATCTGTAACATTCAAATGCCTTTGCTTTATAACAAAGCTGGAATCATTTTTGGTCATTTCTTTCCCCCCATATTTTTGTCGTTCTTATGGCACATGCCGTCTCAACACAGGAAGAGATGGGAAAACCCACAAATGAGATGCTCTCATCAGATTTACTTAACAAAAAAAAAAAAGCCATAACAAAATTAAGCTTCATATATGTATATATACAGAAGCCACTGAGAAATAGAACTTGATTGCTTATCTCTGCCACACACGCTCACCTGTTGAGAGACGTATACTGGAGTGCTAGCATCCGTTAATCCTAGTCACACCAGTTCAGAGAGATTTAATAGGTTTAAAGACCTATATAAATAAAGATCTATGCAACATAGCCTCCAACGATACTATAAAGTGGTGCCAACTGTGTAACGTGCTTTTTCTCCCAGCACTAGCTAGGCAGAGGAAACTAAATAAGGTTTGTGCATCCTGACTGCTCTGTTTTAAACGTTTAGGAGCAAACAAAGGCAGCAAAGAGTGTGACTGAGATGCTAACAGTCGGTTTTAGCAGCTCTTCCTGTGCGACAGAAGAGGAAAAAGCAAGCAAAACTCCTCGCTCAGTGGCTTTTCTTCATTCCCTCTGTCTCTCACTCACTTTTAAAACATACTTCATTGTGCTCTGGCCCTGGAGTTCATTCTGAAGCTCCCACTGAATATTTTTGTAACATTTGTTCATTTAAAACATACAAATCAAATGTCAGTTTCTGGGATGATGTCTTTGAGTGAAATGGCATCTTTGTTGCTCAGCTGTTCATCTAAGCATTCGCCTCCAGAGCTGAAGAAGAGAGTGAGAGAAAGTTTCAAATAACAGCATTTATTTTAAATAGAATTATTTTTTAACTCTATGATCAGTTCTGACCAATTTAATGCATCCTTGCTGAATAAAAGTATAATTTTTTTAAAAAGAATGTTTAATCATGAGAGGTGGTGAGATGAGAAGAGTTTTACCTCTGAGGGCCGCTGCTGTCAGGCTCAACGACTGCAGATTTGTGCACCTCCACCCCTACAGACCTGGTAATAAATAGACCATAATTATACAGGGGAAGGTGAAGGTGTGCTATAAAGCGATTTCAACAGGAGAGATGATAATGAAATATAACAGGCAAAAAAGACTGCAATAAACTACACAGAAACAGAGAAAAAGTGACTGATTAAAACAAAAATGACGGAGGACGTGTGGAGGTACCTTTGAGGAGGTGAAGACGATGTCATTCCTGTGCTGCCAGGTGAAGAGTTTGGCAGGTCTGTTGCCCCAAACTCACTGGAGCTTCCAGTCAAAGGATTTGGGAGCAGGTCGAGTCTGCCCAGGTGCATGCCTGAGAACAACAATCACACAGGGAGTTATGATTTGATTTATGCCCCAGAGAAAGCACACTATAAAAGCCTATCCACAGTACATCTGAATCACAGATGAAAGGCATACACAAGAACAATGCCTCAATCTCAAATGAATTTTACAGTGACGTCTGTTGTTTAAAATTTTATATAAGGATGCATTACTCACCACTCTCTCCTTCTGAGTCGGTCTGGTGAGGATGAGTACGGTACAGGAGTCTGGCGTCAGCAACTGTCTGTCCACCGGGAGCAGAAGCAGAGCTTCCCATCGGAAGCCGTCTCACAAAACTCGAACAGCCACTTCGGTTCTTCTTTGAGGGGGATGATTTCACTGGGAACGGAGAGAGGCATAGGATGATGACGTCACAAAAATATTAAAAGCTCAAATGTCTAAAACCTTAAAGGGTTGGTTAAACAAAAAAAAAAATGTAATTGTCGTGTCGTTCCAAACCCATACACCTTCAGGTATTTTTAATGTAACCTCAGAGATCTCTGTTCCTCCACTGAAAGTCCATTCCACCAAAACATTCATAAAGGCAAGTCTTCCGACGAGACGCAATCGCTTTATATGACATAGAATTTATTTGGGGTTCTTGATGAGCTGTTCGAATGTGCCTTGGTCAATGTTTATATCTGAATACAATAAAAATTCTATTAGATCTGTCCATTATATGAAGCGATTGTGGATATGGATTACTTCTCCAATTTATGAACTTTCTGAAGCTTGAAATTCAATAGAGAGGTTTAAGAATATAATTTCACTTGTGTTTCAAAGAAGAGCAAATATCTGGCATCTGGATCAACACGAGGGTGTGTAATTGATGATGCACTTTTATTTTTGGGTGAAGTATCCAGACGTACGTGTTTTCTTAAAAACTGTGCTGCACATGAAACGCTGGAAGCGCTCCGCGTAGAATCCGGGGCGATGTACAGAGACCGTGTCCTGCAACGTAAATGACATAAATGCTTATTCTCTCACATGGAGGCAAAATAACAATAATATCTACTTGAAAATGACTTGCAGGAACTGATGCATACCCCATCATGAACCAAGGCCTTCCAGGAATGCTCTATTTTTTTAATAAATCTGAAGGAAGAACAAAAGGAGAGATATTAATGATGGTCACAAACATGTAAAAATGCACTCAACTGTCTGCGAGTAGTCACCTGTATGACTGTAATATGTCGATGATCCCAATGTAAATCAGTATTCTCTCTCCTTTACTGTTGCGTGCAGGGATTCCTCCCCATCTACAGACAAAATGTGTTAAATATGACTACCATATCCTGCAGCCAAACGAAGAAACAATACATGAGATTTAAGAGTGAGACAAAGATGAAACCGAAGAGGTAGACATAGACATGCATTGAAAGCAGATGGATGTGAGTGAACTAAGATGTTGACTTACTGGTCCTCTGTTTCCAGGGTTCCTTTCCCTTTGGCCTCTCCCTGTATGGCCTCCATAGCGGTGCTGTAGAGAGCTTTCTGAGCCTGTGGCCTCCTGTGGTCTGGCGTCACGGCCCCCTCGGACCCCCCGGCCTCTACTGCCCCTGCTCGCTGCTCACGGGATGCCTGATCCGAGTTATGGATTCCCACCAAAAGACTGTAGTCCATGATCTTAAAGCTTTGCAGCAGCTGTCAAGTGCAGAGATGGATCAACAGAGGCAAGAGAGTAAAACAAATTCTTGCATTTGACGATATTCAATATGTGTGTGTGTATTTTTACATATCCGTGTTAAAAGCTTTCTTCCTCTCTTTCAACACGGGAAGCATCTTTTAAAACCTTTGTAGCCAAATAGATTCAAAATGTAAATAATTATTATCTTCATTTATATGACGCAATATAACTATACATAGTAATAAACAGCAACATTTACATTTTATATGTTGTTAATGGAACATACATGTCATCAGGAGACGTACTGGTCAAATTAAAAGCACAATAAAACTGATTTATGTCATTTTCTACATCAAACTACCATTCAAAAGATTGGAGTAATTGTTTTTTCAATGAAATTAATATTTTTATTCAGCAAGGGGACATTAAATTGATCAAAGGTAACATACGATGTTGCTTATATTTAAAATAAATGTGGTTCTCTTAATCAAATACAATTTTCCCACAAAATTAAGCAATGCAAACGTTTTAAACGGCGACAGTAACAAAAATGTTTCTTGAGCAGCAAGTCAGCATTTTAGCATGATTTCTCAAAGATCATGTGACACTGGAGTAATGATCCTAAAATTTAGCTTTGCTATCACAGCAACAAATTACTTTTTTGATGGCTAGACGAGTGGCGCCGATACAGGATGGCTGCCTCCGTAACGTGCTCTGCAGTTGTTTTTGTGTTTTTGTTAGTTTGTCCTGTCTTTAGTTATATTCCTGCAATCAGTTTCACCAGGGACGAATTGCTGGATATTCGGCAACACACATCTCCCGATATTTCACCGGTTTTCGACTATTCTGATGTTTTGCTGGACATTCTTGTCGGCGGAGCGGCTGCGCTGATCACACGCTTCAAGAGGACGCGCAGACGGGGAAAGCGAGCGGGAGCGCTCGTGAGACTCAGAAAACGCAGATTTCGAACGCCGTTGCCTAGCATCCATCTGGCAAATCTCCGCTCTCTACCCAACAAAACGGACGAACTGCTTCTGCTCTCTCGGACAAATAAAGATTTCTCTCACTCTGCTGCTCTGTGTTTCACGGAAACTTGGCTGAATGACACCATACCGGACAGCGCGCTCCATCTGCCTGACTTTCAGCTGTTTAGAGCGGATCGCGACGCAGAATCAACGGGGAAATCGCGCGGCGGCGGGACATGCTTTACATCAATGAACGGTGGTGTACAGATGTAACTGTGTTAAAGAAGACGTGCTGCTCAAATCTCGAAACGCTCTTCATTAACTGTAAGCCGTTCTATTCGCCGCGGGAGTTTCATTCATTCATTCTGGTTAGTGTTTACATCCCTCCTCAAGCGCACGTGAGCTCAGCTTTACAGAAACTCGCTGAGCAGATCACAGAGACAGAACAACAACACCCAGACTCTGTTTTAATCATTCTTGGGGACTTTAATAAAGCCAATCTCTCCCGTGAACTGCCAAAATACAGACAGCATGTTACCTGTCCCACCAGAGACAGTAATATACTGGATCACTGTTACACAACAATAAAGGATGCATATCACTCTGTTCCACGAGCAGCTTTGGGACGTTCTGATCACCTTCTGGTTCATCTTATACCGACCTACAGGCAGAAACTAAAATCAGCTAAACCTGTATTAAGGACTGTAAAAAGATGGACTAATGAAGCAGAGCAGGATTTACAATCTTGTTTTGACATCACAGACTGGAGCGTTTTTGAAGCTGCTGCCACCGATCTGGACGAACTCACAGAGACCGTAACATCATATATTAGTTTCTGTGAGGATATGTGTATTCCTACCAAGACTCAACTAAATTACAACAATGACAAACCGTGGTTCACTGCAAAACTCAGACAGCTCCGTCAGGCCAAAGAAGATGCTTACAGGAAGGGGGACAATGTCTTGTATAAACAGGCTAAATACACACTGGAAAAGGAGATCAAAGTGGCAAAGAGGAATTATTCTGAAAAAATAAGGACTCAGTTCACTCCGAACGACTCCGCATCAGTGTGGAAAAGTCTAAAGAAGTTCACCAATTACAAGACACCACCCCCCAGCACTGTGGAAAATCAACGACTGGCAGACGATCTGAACGAGTTTTACTGCAGGTTTGAAAGAACACCCATCACCTGCCCTGAAAACCTCCCCACACAACCATTCACACCATTCACAACTCCTGCAACCAACCCTGAATGCCTCTCCAAACAAACGTTCACACCATTCACAGCTCCTGCAACCCATCCTGATCACCTCTCCAATCAACCGCTCTCACCATTCACAACTCCTGCAACCAACCCTGAATGCCTCTCCAAACAAACGTTCACACCATTCACAGCTCCTGCAACCCACCCTGAACACCTCTCCAATCAAGCGCTCTCACCATTCACACCTCCTGCATCCCCCCTCTCCCCCACACCTGCAATACAGATCAGCGAAGATGCGGTGCGCCAGGTCTTCAGGAAGCAGAAAAGGAAAAAAGCACCAGGCCCAGATTGTGTTACACCAGCCTGTCTGAAATCCTGTGCTGACCAGCTGGCCCCCATCTTCACACAGATCTTCAACAGATCACTGGAGCTGTGCGAAGTCCCTTCATGCTTCAAACGCTCCACCATCATCCCCATCCCCAAGAAACCCAAAATTACAGGACTAAATGATTACAGGCCTGTGGCTCTAACGTCTGTAGTCATGAAGTCATTTGAAAAACTGCTGCTGGCCCACCTGAAGGACATCACTGGACCCATGCTAGATCCTCTTCAGTTTGCCTACAGAGCAAACAGGTCTGTGGACGATGCAGTAAACATTGGACTGCATTATGTTCTGCAACACCTAGACAGACCGGGAACCTATGTGAGGATCCTGTTTGTGGACTTCAGCTCTGCCTTCAACACGATCATCCCAAACCTCCTCTTGCCCAAACTAACTCAGCTCTCCGTGCCCACCTCCGTCTGTCAGTGGATCAACAGCTTCCTGACAGACAGGCAGCAGCTAGTGAGACTGGGAAAATACACATCCAGCACCCGTACAATCGGCACCGGAGCTCCCCAGGGCTGTGTTCTCTCCCCACTGCTCTTCTCCCTGTACACTAATGACTGCACATCTAAGGACCCCTCTGTCAAGCTCCTGAAGTTTGCAGATGACACCACACTCATCGGCCTCATTCAGGACGGTGACGAGTCTGCTTACAGACAGGAGGTTAAAGAGCTGGCTGTCTGGTGCAGTCTCAACAACCTGGAGCTTAACACGCTCAAAACAGTGGAGATGATCGTGGACTTCAGGAGAAACCCCCCTGCACTCCCCCCACTCACCATCATGAACAGCACTGTGACTGCAGTGGAGTCATTCAGGTTCCTGGGCACCACTATCTCTCAGGACCTGAAGTGGGACATTCACATTGACTCCATTGTGAAAAAGGCCCAGCAGAGGTTGTACTTTCTTCGCCAGCTGAGGAAGTTTAACCTGCCACAGGAGCTGCTGAAACAGTTCTACTCCACCATCATCGAATCCATCCTCTGCACTTCAGTAACTGTCTGGTTCAGCTCAGCTTCTAAATCGGACCTCAGAAGACTACAGAGGGTAGTCCGGACTGCTGAGCGAATTATCGGTACAACCCTCCCATCTATTCAAGAACTGTACTTATCCAGAGTGAGCAAAAGGGCTGTTAAAATCACTCTGGACCCCTCACATCCAGCACACTCCCTCTTTGAACTGTTGCCATCTGGTCGACGCTACAGAGCACTGAGCGCCAGAACGACCAGACACAGGAACAGTTTCTTCCCTCAGGCAATCCATCTTATGAACAGCTGATAATAACTGTGGGACACACTACACTATTTATATTTATATACACTACACTTTTTATCCAACACACATACTTAGCGTACACGTAAATCTTTTGCACATAATATACATGTACATACATGGAACACACTATACTACTTATATTTATATTTATATACACATACACTTATTTATCCAAACACACATACTTAGCGTACAGTTAAAATTTTTCCACATAATATACATGTACATACATAAATGCTCTTTTTAATATACCTGCCATACATTGTCAATTTGTATATTGTCAATCCTTACCCACCTATTTGTATTTTTTTGTATTTTTTATTCCTTATTGTGTTTTTTGTTCTGTCGCTGTTATGTTGCACTGCGGAGCTCTGTCACGAAAACAAATTCCTCGTATGTGTGAACATACCTGGCAATAAAGCTCATTCTGATTCTGAAATATATTCAATTACAAAGCAGCTATTTTAAAATATAGTAATATTTCAACTTTATATATATATATATTCTTATTTATATAAATACAAAAAAAACAAACAGTATGTAACCATTGTGAATATTCGAATATACATGGTCATAATAATCCTGGATTCTACATTAGAACCAGCACATGACAACGCTCAAACACAAGCATGCATGCTCACCAGGCAGTCCCTCTGGATGGTTTTGGAGAGGGCGTTGTAGTTGTCAGGTTCGAGCTGGATGCCCTCGGGCATATCCTGGATGAAATCCAGATCTTTGTAAGTGGGGACGCTCTTCTCTCTCTCTTTGGGGGAGGCACGGCGCTTGCATGTGGAGCCCTTTAGGTCATATTTGAGGTGCATAGGCACACTACAGGGCAACAGGTTATTCATTGCAACAATCCGGATGTTCTTTCCGCCCGCCTGCACGCAATACAAGCCGTAAAACTTGGGGAGCAGCGTTCTCTTGTTCTGATTCAGATTCTGAGGGGAGGAGGAGAGAAAATAGAAATACAAATTTGGTAATAACACAGTTTGGGCCTGGATGGTTGCTACAGTTATGCTTTTAAACAGAACCCATTCTAGACAACAGTATCTAAAGTATGAGTGCACACTAGGTCAAAATAGCTGAAAAACTAAATTCAAATTTTGTACCTAAGTATTATCAAAATTCAAATTATATTCAAATTTAAAATGCATAATTTCAGTTAGGGTGAAGAAAAGCTTTTGGCTTCTCCTCTGAGGCCACAAGAGGGCGCATCGAGCATAATATTACTAATGCACGTTTATTCAAAGCATAAGAAAACATGACTGTGGAAAAAAAAAATATATAATAATTTAAAATAATGTTTATAAACCAATTATAATTAATTAAGTTGCTTAAATAACTATAAACAAAACTGTGTCATGTATGTATGTATAGTTAAATAAAAAGGGCGGAAAGCCAGTCACACAGAATATTTTTTTAATTTAAAAACATGAGATGCAGTGGGATGGGGGAAGAAAAACCCACCATAAAGTCACGAGATATGTTTTAAAAAAATTAAACTTACATTAATTTTACTTGGCTTTCTAAAAATGTGGCTTTCTTGTTTGAGACGCGAGTCCAACGGTGTCCCTCTAGAAAATGTGCAAAATATGCGTTCTGTGTGAACGGCTTGGTTTTTTCCACAGTCATGTTTTCTTATGCTTTGAATAAACGTGCATTAGTAATACTATGCTCGATGCGCCCTCTTGTGGCCTCAAAAGAGAAGCCAAAAGCTTTTATTCACCCTAACTGAAATTATGCATTTTAAATTTGAATATAATTTTAATTTTGATAATTTTGATATTAAGTTCCGTATCAGTTACAAATTATCATTACTTACCTATAAGGCCCTAAATGGTTTAGCTCCTGCGTACCTAACTAGCCTTCTACCACGCTACAATCCATCACGCTCCCTAAGGTCACAAAACGCTGGACTTTTGGTAGTTCCAAGGATAGCAAAGTCCACTAAAGGAGGTAGAGCTTCCTATTGTAAAAAGCGCTTTCTATTGTAAAAAGCGCTATACAAATAAACTTGAATTGAAGTGAATGTAAACAATATCTTCTCCACATTGATGTTCTCTTTTTTTCTAGTGGCTTCAACCGAATAGGCTAACAAAAACCTGACGACACCTACATCGTCATCGCATCTCGTGCGCCACTGATAAAGGACTTCGGCCGTCCGGGCACCGTCCGCATTATGTCATTTTCGTCATCCGCGTGCAACCATTTTTTTGAGGCCGCGTGGAATGTGCACGCACACAAGGTGACTGATGAAACAAGTGGTACAGCCACTGATGAAACAGCCCTAGTGCACACCAGTGAGAAACACTCACCATGAAGTAGCCGGGCAGTAGCTTCTGCAGGAACTCTGCCTCTTTGTGCTGCACTGTTTTAATAATGAACTCATCATCGCTTGTCACATAAAATATCGATCCACTCGCTCCAGGGTTGGACAATTCAATCAAAGGATCATTGCACAGAGAGTACTGCAGTCAGAAAGAAACCACAAAATCATATCAGGTATGTATCTTAGGAGAATGAACAAATAAAATATGGATGGATCAATAATTTATTACATGGTATTAAAATATTATTTAATACAAATTTCATAATCTCTTATTCTAATCTTTATATAATATTTATATACTATATAATATAATACAATTATATACTATAAACTTTCAATGGGTCAACAAACTTATTGTATGAGTTTATTCTAACAACACCAGTTTCTAAACTATGTTCACATGAGAGCTCAAGCTGTGAGTGTGTTTGTGGTTCAGCTGACCAGATAATCGTCAGGTCGAATGCCAAAGAGTTCTCTGAAATAACGGAAGGCGATGGGGGCGTAGGTCTTAAACCTGAAGTCACCGTGGTGGTGTGCTGGAGTCAAATTACTTCCTTCACTGCAGCAGGAAAATAACAGAGACAGGGTTATGAGTTTCTGTTTTATTAAATATAAAACCTGCCAAGCTGCCCATTATTCAGTATGAAGATGCCTGTAGTGACCAAAGGCTCTGGTATGGTTGGCATGCCACTTGGTTTATAGACAAAGACTTAACAACGGTCATCACATCGATTTAAAACTATTTAAAATATTCAGATATATCTACACAACATGGCAGAGTATTTCTGGGAAACATGTGGGAACAGTCACCTCGGGAAGAAGATGCTCTCCACTACATAGAAGTCCTGCATGAGAACGTCTCTCTCTGCTTTCTGACTGAGGCTGCCCACCGTGTGTGTGATTCCCAGCTGGATGGCACCTTTGAGGGCGGAGGAAGTCGTCTACAGACGAACAAAGAGAACGTGTGAGAATGCATGAGAAATAAGTGCAAACAGAGAGGACAGACGGGAAACACTAATACGCATCACAATGATTGTTTTAAACAGCGCACAAATGAGTTGTTATATAGGTGGAGTGGGAACATAATGCATTTCATTTCCAGAAAAACAAATGCTGGAATCTGTCATTATTAGTGAGTGGGAGATATATGAGATATATTGATATTTTCTACTCTTGACAAATATTGATATTGTCAACAATGTTCATTTAAAAAATTTCATCCTGCAACTCAAATCTAATAAAACAAACAAACAAACAAAAAAAAGCATGTTTTTAAGAGTAGATTTGAAAAAGAAAAAAATTTGTTTAATAATTTATGCAGAAAAATGTAAAATCGTAGCAAAATACAACATTCTTAAAAAAATTATATATTTCCAAATGTGCAAAAAATCCTGTATAATGGTTTATCCTAAAATGTTTTTAAATAATATGAAATAAATAAATAGCTATAAAACAACACAGATCCAAACCTGATAAACCTTGTTCCCTTCATCCTGTGCACCACTTCTATGATGTTTACATGGCCTTTCTATTAAAAATGCCATGTTTTCAAGACACTTTGACTAAAACACAATGATTACAAATAATATTTAACATTTTGTGTGCTTCAATTTAACAATAAATAGTAATAGTAATAAGCAGAAATATTTACCAGATATGTATTAAAGATGATGTTTCTAATAATAATTATAACAAGAACAGTAATAATAATAATGATAATTTCCTAATTCACAAAATAAAAATAAAATAAATAAACATTAAAAAAAGACAAAGCAATCTTAATCGCAGTTTTGTATTGATTTAAATCCACGATTGGCAGGTTAACGCTACAACAGTTTTTGCTACTAAAGTTTCAATCAGAGAGAGTTGTAGATCTGAATGCTTTTATAATAAAGGATGCATCATGAAACTAGTTTATAAAAATCTCTCTGTCCAGGAAAAATGATGGGCATATGGAAAGAACTTTAAAATCACCGTGATATTCACAATGTTGCTTAATTTTCCATCATTTTAGAATGTGTCATGATAATCTCTATTTCCTTCCCAGCTCCACCCTTCAGTCTATTCCTCTTTTCTAGCCCAGTTTCCCTCTCTTGCCCTTCCTCTGTTATCAGATCTGACTGCGAGCTGACCTTTTTGTAAGTTGTTTCTCCAGTGGGGTCAACTCCTCTGTGACCAATAGTCTTCTTCATACTCTGAGATGATCCCGGCCCCTATTTAGAGAGACAAGAGACAAAAATGAGTGACAGAGAAAAAAGGAGAAGAGAAAAAAGCATCTGGTTTCATGTCAACAGAGAGGATTCTAGAGGCCTTGACTCTGTACATGTTTGACTTCCTGTTTGTCAGGTGTTTCCTAGAGTCAAACACACATTCCCGTCCGTCCGTTCGTCCTCTCGCTGCCTTGATACATGTGGATCTTCAGCTGACAATGAGACTAATGTGTGTGTGTCTAACGGTGTCAATATTTGCCCTGTTCAGGATCCGTCTCACATGACTGTTTGATCAACACACAGTAACAGTAAGTCAAGCTTACTTCAGCCTGCAGGGCTCATGTGTTCACATTCCTCTACCAATGTCCAGCAACTAAAATACACTCACACTCAGAAGAAACTGTGGACACTGAGCTGAGCTTTTACAAGTGCTTGGCTAACAGATGAGAAAACAAGGGAAGGTGAAAATTTTTGCATGAGGCACTGAAGCCCAGAGTGCAGAAACCAGTCGTACAAAAGATATCCATTTAAAGATAAAGCAAGAGGCTGTGCTATATTGTGAATGCATTCATGGCTAAAGTGCAATGTTAACCATTCAGAAATCACTATGTTTACTATAAAGCATAGCATCAAATGCCTTTTTACTTATAAAATGGTCATTAATGGGCAAAAATGAATGCCAATAATAGGTAACATAATTAACATCAGTCGATTCACTTAGTGAATGGCAAGTCATCATAACTTTCATTTACAGAGAAAATTATGATGCATTATTACATACATATATTTTCAAGCTGAAGTTGCACGTTTAGTTTAGTGCCAACTGTGCTACAAAACTGCGGCTCTCTAGAACCAAGAAATAGGAACCCTGAATGTACTCTAAGGAAAGAGTAATTACGGAATAATTACTTTTGAACTTTATTTTATTAGTCTCCTCTGTTAATGTAATGAGTCCTTTATTTCCGCCTCTATAGTGGAACATTAATTTCGCGTCTAGAAAGGTGGGACTGGTTAGTGAGACGCACACGCGGAAGAAAGGAGGAAATAATCTCATGTTGCTCTAAAACGCTCTGAAATCGTAAAGTTCTAAAGGAAAGGAGGATAATTAAGCACCTAGCTGGAACGGGAACAAGGTATTGTGTTTAGTTTGTTTAATGTTTATGTGCATTAATATGTAGGTTAATTTATTCGACTTGAAGAAGTGTTTAAATGTGTATCACTTGTAATGTGAAGTTATGTTAACATAAGCTTTTCAGCATTGTTAATACTGATTGAGATAACGTCATAAAAAGGGTTTTATAAATGGCTGTTTCTAATGTTGTTATATATTGTTATATATTGTTATATATATATATATATATATATATATATATATATACTGTTTAATGTGGCCTTCGGCTAATGTTTGTGTTCGTAAGAGATAATTTATGTTATTTATCTGTCTTGTAGCTCTTACGGTTGTTTCAAGAAGAAAAAGGTGTAAGAAAATAAAAGCTTTTTGAAATTTCAGTACGCTTCACCATTGTCTGGCTGGGGTTTAGCTACAGTAAGAGCTTCACCCGCTTCGATACTGACGACGTGTTGTCTACGACGGGCTACGGAGGGTTTTCACGGTGCCGGCTACAGCTTCTGCTACATCGTGTTAGCATGGACTCATCAAGCTGCATCGTCACGCCTCGTGCCTGACCTACGCTTGACAGCGGTCTCACGGATTCGGTGCAATGGTCAAGTACAGCCTCATTCACGGACATTGATGCAGGTCTGTGAGTATTAACCCACTAATACGGTCTATAATACTGCAATAAGGCGAACAACGGATTTAACGGCTTCTCAGACTGAACATTAATACTTACCGGCTCATCAACGAGAGCAACAAAAATCTGTGGTTACATTTGCACTCATGCCTGCGTGCATCCACATGGATATTTTATGTTTATTCAGTTCATAACGAGGGCTTTATTGTATCTGCTAAGGGGTCTTCTGCCATTAGAGTTTAAAAATTTTAGGTGATAATGTCAAAGTCAGGTAATGAGATGAGGTGGAGGAGCAGATGGCTGGTTATCAGCATGAAGATTTACAAGGTGAAGTCCACATAATGGTAGATTCATCAGAGAGACCGTGTCTGAAGGAAACAAATGAAGCTAAACGACAAAGTCCAACTGATCTCCAAGGCAAGCTTAACAAGGATGATAATGCTCTTGAAGGTCCAAGACGCTCTGAACGCATACGCCATCCTACAGAGAAGATGCGTGCACATCAATATGAAGAGGCCAAGAAAAAAGAGAAAAGGCTGTATGCCATGTACGAGCAGTGGAAGCTCCACACACGGAAGGCAAGAGATCAGCTAAAAACTTCAAAAAAATATGTCAGAGAGTCAGCTCTGGCCTCTCATTGAAGAGCTTAAGAAAGATAAAGAAGACGTAATGAACATTTATTATGAAATTCAAAATCTCACTACACCCTCCACCGACATAAGAAGAAGAGTTGATACGTGTGAATCGGTGACCACAGAAATCATCAACATTGCCTACAGCAGAGCTATAGATGATGAAAGCGGGTTTAATGAGCAGCAGGAAAGACACCGCCTTCATGAACTGCTTCGCCATGACTATGCAAAGTCTGTCTATAAGTCACAGCAAGTCTGATCATTACTCCACAACTTCAGTCATGACAGCAAAACGCGTAGATGCAGCAGCTGAACTAGCAGTGAAAGAAGCAAATTATCAGATGCTGCTAGAGGAAGAAAGGCAAAAGGAATCCATAAGAGAGTAAGAGGAACAACAATGCAAGTCTCTAGAGGCACGAAGGCGTGAGTTGGAGCGATTGCAGGCAGAAAAAGGGATACGAGCAGCTCAAGCCAAGTTGAAGATTTATGAAAAGGAGACAGAACACAAGAATGCTACCTATGTTAAAAAAGAAAGGAACATGGAAGTAAAGAATGTGCCTGGATCTACGATGCCTCTCTCAAGATGCATTGCCCCGTTGTACAGACATTCCCTCTCTCGCTCAGATCCTTCAAGAAAACATAGCCTTAAATAGGCTTCCTGTTCCCGAGCCTTTTGTCTTTAATGGCGATCCCATACAATTCATTGAAAGGAAGGCAGCATTCATCTCACTCATTGAGCAAAGGGCAATCACACCAGCTGAAAAACTATACTATCTGAAAAAATATGTTGGTGGCCCAGCACGGCAGGTTTTAGATGGCAACTTCTACTGAAATAACAATGAAGCATACCAAGATGCATGGGACAAACTAAATCGTCGCTTTGGCCAGCGATTCACCATTTAGAGAGCATTCAGAGAGAAGCTCACCAACTGGCCGAGAATTCAATCAAAGGATGCTGAAGGACTGAGATGCTTCTCAGATTTTCTGAATGCTTGTCAAGATGCCATGCCTTATGTCAAGGGTCTCGACATATTAAATGA
The DNA here is from genome assembly GCF_963082965.1 of Carassius carassius. Lineage (NCBI taxonomy): Eukaryota > Metazoa > Chordata > Actinopteri > Cypriniformes > Cyprinidae > Carassius > Carassius carassius. The sequence continues at coordinate 11,328,954 of NC_081778.1, forward strand.
CTGGGAGGAGAATCGGAAGCTTGTTCACAAATTGCCAGACTGGGCAGCTTTAAGTTGGAACCGACAAGTCATGCAAAGCCTAAATGAAAATCAAGAATTCCCAAGTTTCAAGGAGTTTGCTAGATTCACGTCAAACGAAGCCGAGATTGCTTGCAATCCCATTACTTCCTTTCATGCCTTTGTTCATCAGATTCTATCACTGAGAAGAGAAATCTCAGAGACGTGAAGAAAAACAAGGCTAGTGTTCTTACCACTCAAACAGTCACTGACAATGAAAACCACAAGTCAGTACAGAGGAAGGTTAAGACTTCATGTATTCTTTGTAAAGATAATAGACACCAGCTTCATGCATGCTCCAAGGTCACTGAGATGGCGTTGGTTGAGCGACGCAACTACATAAAGGAGAAAAAACTCTGCTACGGATACCTGAAACCTGGCCACAGTGTGAGAAACTGTCTTCATCGTCATTTTTGTGACCACTGAAAGGGAAAGCATCCTACAGCTCTGCATGATGACAACTATAAAAGAGAAAGGTCTACATCAGAACCAGAGACAAATCGAGGTGCTGCTGCAACATCACCTAGTGTAACAGGTGAAGGCTCATCTAACACATCAATGGTGATACCAGTCTGGGTTTCATCTAAAAATGATCCAATGACTGAGAAACTTGTCTATGCACTACTCGACACTCAAAGCGACACTACTTTTATTGACCAAGAAGTGAGTGATGGTCTTAATGCTGACAAGTATCCAGTGAAATTGAAGTTGACGACTATGAGTGGTAAGGATACAGTGCTCACAAGCGAAGGTGTTTCTGGACTTTGTGTTAGAGGATACAGTTCCGCAGTTCAAGTTGATCTTCCGGTCACCTATACAAAGGACTGCATACCTGTTAACCGTTCTCACATTCCCACCTGTGAGACGGCTAAACAATGGAGTCATTTTGCAGAAATAGTGGATGAAATCCAACCACTTAAGGACTGTGTAGTAGGTCTTTTGATCGGCTACAACTGCTCAAGAGCTATGGCACCAAGGCAAGTCCTTTTAGGAGAAGACGAGGAACCCTACGCTGTAAGGACGGATTTAGGATGGAGTATTGTAGGGCGCTCACTACAAACCCATGATGCGTTGAGCACACACCACTTGTGTCACAGAATTACAGTTAAGGAGCTACCTCCGATAACTCCTACCGACGTCATTCGCATTTTAGAGTCTGACTTCAAAGATGGCAGTGACGACAGCAAAATTGTGTCACAAGAAGACATCACATTCCTCAACATACTGGATGAGGGAATAAGGAAAAATATACATGGCCATTATGAGATGCATCTGCCTTTTAAAAACAGACCCAGCTTGCCTGATAACAAAGGCTCTGCTATGAGACGCCTACTTCACCTTAAAAGGAAATTGCAGCGTGATGAAAGGTTTAAGAAGCTTTATGTTGAGTTCATGGAGGAAGTCATCGGAAATGGAGATGCTGAGCAGGTCAAGGATGGTGAGAGTGAAGGAGAGAGATGATAAATTCCCCATCATGGTGTGCATCATGTGAAGAAGCCAGATAAACTTTGTGTAGTGTTCGATTGCTCAGCTAGATACAAAGGAACAAGCTTGAATGATCACCTCCTCTCTGGGCCTGACATGTTGAAAAACTTATGTGGAGTTCTCATCCGTTTCCGACAGCAACCCATTGCATTGATGTGCGACATTCAGAAGATGTTCCATCAGTTTCATGTGGGCGACTTCCTGCGCTTTCTTTGGTGGAAGCAAGGAGATTTGAACTCGCAGCCCAGCGAGTTTCGCAAGAAAGTGCATCTGTTCAGTGCAGCTTCCTCTCCGGGGTGTGCCAACTATAGGATAAAACACCTAGCTAAGAGAATCGCGACATCTACACTCAAAGCTTGAGATTTGTTATGAGGGACTTTTATGTAGATGATGGGCTCGCAAGTGTTGAAAACACTGAAGATGCTATTCAGCTTGCCAGGGAAGCTTGTGAACTCTGCGCCATGGGTGGTCTCCGACTACATAAGTTTGTGTCTAATGACAGAAGGTTATTAGAGAGTATACCACCCTCTGAACGAGCAACCAACGTGAAGGATATGGATCTCGCATTTGATGATTTGCCACTTGAGAGAGCTCTCGGGATTCAATGGGATGTGGAGTCTGACCGCTTTAGGCTTAACGTCAGTCTTAAGGAGCAGTCAGCGACACGACGTGGCATTTTATCTACAGTGGCTTCTCTGTACGATCCCCTTGGGTTTGTGGCGCCAGTCATCCTCAAAGCGAAGATCATTCTCCAGGAGATGTGCAGACGGGGCACTGGTTGGGACGATCCTCTCACTGACGAGCTTCGCCCAAAATGGGAACAATGGAGAAATGATCTAGCCCACTTAGATAATTTCACCATATCCCGTACCTACTCACCTGCTGGATTTGGAAGGGTCTCAGAGACAGAGCTGCATCATTTCTCTGATGCCAGTGTGAAGGGTTACGGCCAGTGTTCATACCTGCTACTCCAAAACGTAAAAGGTGATATTCATTGTGCCTTAATTGTAGGAAAATAACGTGTCTCTCCAACCAAGGTCACAACCATCCCAAGATTAGAATTGACAGCAACAGTTGTTTCCGTGAAGATAAGCAACATACTTAAGGAGGAACTGGGATGTATAAATGCCGAGGAGTACTTCTGGACCGACTCTAAAGTGGTCATAGGTTATATAAGAAATGAAGCACGATGATTTCACACGTTTGTGGCTAACTGGGTTCAGAAGATTCAGCTCAGCTCAGCCCCACAACACTGGAGATATGTCCCAACAAGCGAGAATCCTGCTGACCATGCTTCTCGAGGCTTAACTGCCAGTGAGCTTTTGTCGTCTACTTGGCTCACTGGACCCAAGTTCCTATGGAACAAGGAAATAAAGCTGGCTACAGATGAAATATCAGAGTTAACCGTCGGAGATCCAGAGGTCAGGAGTGTTCTAGCGCTCAGTACCAAAACCACTGAATGCGTGAGTCTCATTGATCGCTTGTCTAAGTTCTCATCATGGTCGCTAGCTACGCGAGCAGTTGCACGCATTCTCAGGCGCATAAGCAAGAACAGATCAAACAATCTCACCTCTGTAACAGAACGAGAAGAGGCAGAACATTGCTTAATCAAACATCTGCAGAAAAATGTGTATCATGAAGAGTTGAAACTGCTGAGCAAAGGGATCCCTCTACCACATCACAATCCGTTACATGCTCTTGATGCTTTTCTCCACGACGACGTGTCCTCAGGGTGGGAGGGAGGCTGTGCAACTCCTCTCTTCCCAACTTCATCAAGCACCCTGCAATCATTCCCAAATATCATCATATCACGAGGATGATTATTGCTTATTATCACGAGAAGATGAAATATCAAGGTAAAGGTCTTACCATTAATGAAATAAGGCGCAGCGGCTACTGGATTACAGGAATCAACCGGGCGGTTGCATCCTACATTCGTCAATGTGTCATCTGTAGACGGCAATGCAGACCTATGGAAGAGCAAAGGATAGCTGATCTACCCTTTGATCGGTTGGAGCCATCACCCCCCTTCACTTTCTGCGGCATGGACTGCTTCGGGCCGTCCATTACAAAGCAAGGAAGAAAAGAGAACAAGAGGTACGGTCTTCTTTTTACTTGCCTTAGTTCCCATGCTGTTCATATTGAGATTCTTGAAGACATGTCGACAGATGCCTTCATAAATGGCTTTCGATGTTTCATTGCCATACGTGGTACTGTTCGTCAGATCAAGTCTGATCAAGGAAGCAACTTCGTAGGAGCCAAAAATCAGTTTAGAGAAGCTCTAAAGGAAGTCGATGCAGACCATCTGGCTGTATTTCTTGCAGAGAAGCAGTGTGACTTCAGCATGAATGCACCCCATTCTAGCCATGCCGGAGGAGTGTGGGAAAGACAAATAAGGACAGTGAGAGGCGTTCTAAGGTCCACTCTTGCTCTTTCCTCTGGTAGATTAAATGATGCTTCACTACGGGCCTTTTTCTATGAGGCTATGGCAATAGTCAACAGTCTTCCTTTGATTGTTGACAATCTCAGTGACCCCAATAGTCTCGAAACACTCACCCCTAATCATCTTCTGACAATGAAATCTGTCCAGGCCTTGCCTCCCCCTGGTGAATTCATCAGAGAAGATGTGTATGGCAAGAAGAGGTGAAGACATGTTCAATATCTCGCAGAACAGTTTTGGAGTCAATGGCGAAAGGAATACCTTGCCAACATTGATCTCAGACAGCACTGGCATGCTCCAAGAAGAAATTTACAAGTTGGAGATATTGTAATCATGAATGGAGAGGATGTGCACAGGAACAAGTGGAGATTGGGTAGGGTTTCAGAAACGACTACTGACAAAGATGGACTTGTACGAAGAGTTAAAATCCAGCTTGGTGACAGTAAGCTTGGCAAGAAAGGTGAACGTCTTCACAAGGTGTCCGAAGTTGAGCGCCCAGTCCAGAAACTCGTTCTGCTGCTGGAGACTAATTAAATCTGCTCCTTCCCTCCATAGTACAAAATATTACATAGTTATAGATAAGTTTCCAACATTGGCATAAGTTGTCTTTGTTCTTATATGGGCTCAGGGAAGGCAATTTTCAGTTAAAATCATTCACGTCTAGAAAGGTGGGACTGGTTAGTGAGACGCACACACAGAAGAAAGGAGGAAATAATCTCATGTTGCTCTAAAACGCTCTGAAATCGTAAAGTTCTAAAGGAAAGGAGTGGATAATTAAGCACCTAGCTGAAACAGGAACAAGGTATTGTGTTTAGTTTGTTTAATGTTTATGTGCATTAATATGTAGGTTAATTTATTCGACTTGAAGAAATGTTTAAATGTGTATCACTTGTCATGTGAAGTTATGTTAACATAAGCTTTTCAGCATTGTTAATACTGATTGAGATAACGTCATAAAAAGGGTTTTATAAATGGCTGTTTGTAATGTTGTTATATATTGTTATATATTGTTATATACACATATATATATATATATATATATATATATATATATATATATATATATATATATATATATATATATATATATATATATATAATATACTGTTTAATGTGGCCTTCAGCTAATGTTTGTGTTCGTAAGAGCTAATTTATGTTATTTATCTGTCCTGTAGCTCTTACAGTGTTTCAAGAAGAAAAAGGTGTAAGAAAATAAAAGCTTTTTGAAATATCAGTACGCTTCACCATTGTCTGGCTGGGGTTTAGCTACACTGATTTCAAAAACACTGTATGTTAATTATTTCAAAGTTTTCATTTAATATATCAATTTTAAGTTTGACAATCAGCTAATTAATGAATTAATTATATCATGCATGGGGTGTATTAAAATCACCTATCCCACTATGCACTGAGAAGACTCGTGTATGCACTTCCCTTCCAGTTAGGTCATTCTTACACAAACAGATTAATGTAAATCTAGAAAGACCAGTAACATGATTTGTTAGAGAAAAAAAAATGTAGTGATGAAATGATAAAACTGCAGTCATCACATTTAGAATTTGAATAGCTATTAAGAAATAAGTTCTATGAATTACAGAAACTGAGAAGTCCAACATCAGATCAGTCTTACCTCCGTCAATGTCATCTTTCGAATTCCACTGGACCCTTTCAAGTTGGTGGGAGAGAGAAAGAAGAACAAAAACAATCATATGAATTTGGATCGGAAAAATCGGATATGAACTTCACAATTCCTGATTCCTTTTAAATGAAATTATTACTTGAAATCGGCAAAGATGCATCAAATTCATCAAAAGTGACAGTAAAGACATTTTTGATGCTAGTAAAAAATTTCTATTTGAAATATAAGTTTATATTTATCAACAAATCCTGAAATATTATCACGATCAATGAATCTCAAACTGTTTTCAACATTTATAATAGCAAGAAATGCTCCTTAAGTGCCAAATCTGCATAATATAATGATTTCTGCAGGATCATGTGACACTGAAGACTAAAATAATAGCTGCTGAAAATTCAGCTTTGCTATCAAAGCAATAAATGACATTTTAATATATTAAAATCAAAACATTTGAAACCGTTAAAACAATTCAACACATTACTTGTTTTACAGTATTATCATTTCTTTTGGATCAAATATTAGCAGCCTTGGAGAAAATATAAAAGAAAAATTTTGCCAACCCAAAACTTTTAAACGATGCATGCAGTTTGTACATCCTTTATTAATGAAAACTAGAAAGCATCTCAGGTCTCACATTCAAAATTTGTCGTTCATCTCTGCTCACTGGAAAAACAAGCTAAAGTTCTTACAACCTGACAATGTCACGGGGGCAAAATCTGTCATGAACAGCAGGGGTGCCAGACGATCAGCAGACTGTCACACCAGATGCTTTCCAGACACTTTACTCAATAAATAACACAGGACAGGGTCACAGTCTAAAACACCCGAAGGCCTCAAATTGTGTGGGAATACGTTTTTTGCATTGATTCAAAATGACTGCATGTCTTCAGGCGAGACAGAAGTTATACAACAAACCTTGTCTGTCTGTTGTCAACACAAACAGGCTGAGATGCACCAGCATAGCAACCTCAACCTGCCAAGAGTTTGATATTATTACACACAATCTGGATTAGAATCCAACCTACAGGAATAGTAACGTCTCCGGTTACAGAACCTAACCTCGGTTCCCTGAGAAGGGAACGAGATCTTGCGTGCAGCTATGCTGATGCATTGGGGAAACACTTTCCTCCGAATCTTTCGCTGTGAATAAGACTTGAGCGAAAAGTAACACGGTATGAACACAACGTCTCGTTCCCTTCTCAGTTGATCTGGGGAGCAGGAGACACGCAGGCTTTGCGACTGTAGCAACTCTCTGCCGGCAGTGTCAGTTCCTGTAACCAGGGACCGTTGCTTCTTCTTTTGCGGCTCCGGATGACCAGTGTTGGGGAAAGTTACTTTTAAAAGGAATGCATTTCAAAATGGCGTTACTCCCTAAAAAAGTAACTAATTACGTTACTTAGTTACTTTTTATGGAAAGTAATGCATTACGTTACTTTTGCATTACTTTTGCGTTACTTTTTAAATATGCGCAGGGCTTGATTGTTTTTAATATAAGAAGTTTATAGCAAATCTAAAAGCCACTTCACACCAAAAAGTGTAATGAATAAACCTCAGGCTGAAGGGAATTCATGTTTGTACAGTAGAACACAGGAGAAGACGGTTCAACACTCTTCAGCAAAAAAAATAAAAAATAAGAACAATTAAGCACAATTGTTAGTTTATCTAAAGTCATTTTTGCTTATTAGTATGGTCTAGAACTAAATCATGTTCACACAGTGCACACAAGGCCTCTGTACTTCCGATTTCTCCCAATATGGGAACAGAAGGCTTGTCAGTCAATAAATGGGAAAACAAAGTAACTGGCGTTACTTTTTTGAAAAAGTAACTCAGATATTCTGTTGTTAATTAAAAAGTAATGTGTTACTTTACTACTTATTTGAAAAAACTAATTTGATTATGTAACTCATGTAACTCATCTACTTAAAATGCGTTACCCCCAACACTGTGGATGACAGTAGGTAGATGAGTCACAGAGTACGAGGGCTATCCTCCCACAGAGAGTCCTGACACTCACGGTGTGGCAGTGAGGGCAGTTAGGCCTCAGGGTGGGTGCGCCCCAGGCAAAACACGCACCTGTTCTGATCATCAAGGAGCTTTAGAAGTCCCAATCAGGAGGAACAAAGTTTGAAGGACATGTCGCAACTTCGCTGGAATGCTGAAGAGGATTGCAATATAATCCACTTTTTTTGCGATGAATTGTCGAGGTCAAGGTCAAGAAATGATTCAGGTGAAGGAGAAACATTTAGCGTAAAATGACGCTGTGCGGTGCGTTATAAAGGGTGCCACGCCCACTTATTTCTGCTCGCTTGATAGCCATTGGCCATTGCAAGGCAGGCTTCATTATTCTAAGGAGAAAGGTGTTTCCCCAATGGTCAGCACAGCTGTACGCAACACAGAGAGACCATCTTGAAAGGGAACTCTTTTTTTCTGTAAACACATACCAGATCTAAGATATAACATACAGCATATTAGGCAATGACATATATGTTTCTACGATAAAGAAAAACTTTTTTAGTTTTTTATGTATGCTGGATTCATATGATTGAAAAAAATCTTTGTTATATCTTCAGTAAGTAAAGTATTGTGGTGTAATCATTAGTAAAACAAAAAAGTGTGATTTCCCCTTCACTCTGAATACATATGAGTGAATCGTAAAAGTTAGTTCAAACTTTAATTTTTGTTTACATCATGAATTATTCATTCCACCACGTGATTTTTACGATATCTACTTGCCTTGCCTTGTTACAAAAAGGTCAAATTATCTAAGATTTTACTGACCTTGAGGGTCTTTTTAGGGGTCCTAAATGATAGGCCTACCATTTCCTTTGTTTGTTTTTGTGCATGTTGGCTAGACCATGAAACTTATTTTGTAGATAAAAGTTTTTCAAATATTGAGAGTGCAGTGCAGTTTTATTAAAAAACTGCTTTTTACATTTTTTTAATAAAGCTTCACTGACCCATTTGTACGGAGCCCAGACATGGCATGCAGGAAAAAATATTTATATCATCTTGTTTTAAGTGCATTGTGTGTATGATTTACTAATCCGTGTTCATTGAATGATTTGTGAATATAGGCTACATCCCTGTTACAGTCCTGTCCATATTACAGTACAGTAAATATTAGTAAGTCATGGGAGCGAACTGTTGATTCGTGGCCATGGTATAACCACAATATAGGCTGCAATATTTTGGTATGTGGTTTATTTCTAAGAAAACACATTTGGATAGAAGTTTATCATTGACTTGTTTTTAAAAGGACGACTTGGCAACACTGAGTTAAGACATACCTCCTTCCTAGTAATTTCTTGAACCACAACTCTTACGCTTTTACTTCATTAACAACCAGTTGTTCATTTCAGTTCTGTACACCCTGCAGAATTTCTGCAAATGCAGTTGGCACTATCTGAATTTATTCAGGAGTCAGTTCGGTTGAAGAATCCGGCTGATGCTCACATAAATGATTGAACTGTGTGTGTAAAGAACAGGATTAAGCACAAAAAGGTGAACTGATGACCAAATGTTCATGGCCAGTGCAGCTAAATTTGGTTATCATAGTTTCAGTCATTGCAGTTTCAAGAGTAAGTTATGTTCCATACACGCACAAAACTATAAATTAGGGGATCTACTCCAATATTTGAATTCGGCTGTCACGCCTGAAACACCTGTACTTGGCCTATGTCCAGTGTTACAGTGTCCAGAAAACTGTGATACATATTTACTTGTTCCTACAGATTGCTGGGCCCTTTCATCATCAGTCTGAAATATCAATTCCAATTCCCATCTGTCTTAATAACATAAACAGATGAGTCACAGTTACAGCTTTAACTTTCATTACATTCCACCGATCCCACAGTCATCAAGCTTAAAACATCACTGCAAATGAGATCATGCAAGAGACAAGCCATTCTGGTTAATTGTCACTCAGAGTCTCTAAATCACACAGCACAACAGAGTCGTGCATGTACCTCTCCGTGAGGCCAACAGCCTCCAAAAAGGAGTCCTCAGATCTGCAGGGGTAAGAAAGTCATTTTAATGGCGACCGAACTGTCAGCGCTTAAACCAGTATGACCCAAAATTAACTCTCTGAATGGGTGAGAAACAGGATGGAGGATTATTTGGATGGGTATTTGTTATTTGTCTGTTCGGATGGGTGAGTAGTTGTTGTTCGTCTGGATGGGTGGGTCTTTATTTGGAGTGGGTGTTGGTTTGTTTGTCCGTTTGAATGGATGGGTGTTGTCTTGTTGGTTTGGATGGGCAGATGGGTACAAGGATGGATGAATGGGAAGATGGACAGATAGATGAGTGAATACTGGATGGATGGATGGGTGGGTGGGTACATGGCTAGATAGATGCACAGTTAAGTGCAGGGATTAATGAATAAGTGAATGGACAGATTAATGTTTTCCCAGTGGGAAATTTAGGTTGTCTCATAGTAATAACAGGAGTAACACCAAACAACAATTATAAAACACAATGTTAAACAGCACATCATAAAATTAAAACTTAACTATAAATGCATAATTTGATTAATCAAAACATATTGTTTAAAAAAAATTCCGGCTTTGTTTTGCATTATATCCTTAAACCACAAAGCAAGTGAAATGTCCACTAAGAGAAAACACATGGCTCATCTCTTGAGCTAGTCTATATTTAGGTCAAGCTTTAGAGATACACTTTCTCTCAGGAAAAGTAGGCAACAAATCTTGTACCTCGTGCACACGGAAACAAACACACTTTTGAGGTCATGAACTGTGGGAAGATGATGTGCTGTCTGTGAGATGGGATTTAAGGGTTTAGATGTTCACCAGTCTGTCCCATTTCATCTTGGTGAGTGCGGTGGTTTCTGTCCTATTTTCACATTTATATTTAGAGAAAATTAACAGCCTGGACCATCATCAAGACAGCGTGCATGTGTCTAAGAGCACTAAAAATACTTCCAAATAGTGCACTAACTACGTCCTAATGTGGGTTACCCACACAACATCAAATTATATTCTGAGCTAACAGACAAAACCACCCAAATAATGACCACCTGACTGACTTCAGCACCTCAGACTAGTGAATATCCACTTAATTTCCCAAGGGATGTTATTTTTACTCAGTGGTCAATGAAGACAGACAAAGACTCAAAAGAGGACAAGCACTGTTAATGCCATTTACATCCCAATAACCAATTAGCTAATGCACAAACAGAAACCGTTTGAAGTGTCAATGAGATGAATGGACTTGTTACAAACAGTTAAAATATAATAGCATTCGCACACACAGTCAGTGTAAAATATATTTAGATCATGTTTGCCATGGTTTAATCAGCACTAAGTGACAAAATAACTTTAAACTCCAAAAACTGTTTACATAAATTCCTGCAAACCTTATCTATAATTCTAAAAAGTTCTCAAAACACACACAGACACGCACACACAAAAGATAAAAATGATAAAAACAGACTCAATAAAGTGATAAATTATCAAGATTTGTAAAGAGAAATTCATAGAGAAGGGTTCATTCTAAGCAATAAATCCAAAACGCTTCGTAACTTAATTGTATTTGTTAATGAAGGTTATTCATTTTAATATTAGCTCAGTACATGCTTAATAAGACTGGGCTAGGTCGCTTATAGCATGTTAGCCACAGATCCACATCATCTTTCTGGATCAATTCAGGAAAACCTTCACTTGATACACCAACTGAATTCAATAAATGACACATACACATATCTAATAAGTAACAGATACATTATATTTACTAACTAATAACTATAATAGATGAAATGTATTTTGTTGTTGTTGAACGAAAGGCTTGAAGTCAGTAAACATGTTGAATCAATCCAGTGCTGGTCAGAAAACAGTGGATCGATCCATGGCAACAGATCAACATTAAAACACAGATGACTCAATATCCCTATAAAAACATGAAAATTTAATTTACCTGGAGGGGCGGATAAGCCCGTGTCGGGTGGACCGGCGGACGCCATGGTGATTCGGGTTTACTGGACCGATCCTGACCGGAACCAGAGCGACAGACAGTGTCCGGTTCCGCCCGGACCGACTCTCTAGCGCCCTTCACTGTCACTGACCTCTCCGAGACTCAACCACTCATTTAATAATGCAAAAAGCGTTTCTGACCACAATCTAAACTACCATTAGATATTTTACATAATATTTCATACGACGATCTAGTTTGTATCCCAATAATAATTTATAATCCAAATAATATAATGTGATATCCGCGGTTATACTGACGACAGTCTTGCCTTGTCAACGACCCATTAGTTTGTGAACCAAGGCTTTATGTACAGAGCTAAACATAACAAAACTGTTCACAGAACAGATAACATCTTGCACAGGTTGAGCATGCATGACTATTTAAAAGTCCTCATTGCACACTGGGGGTAAAAATTGTTTAGGCTATATATATATATATATATATATATATATATATAGGCTATATATAATGAATCAAATGATTCGCGATACACGATCCGATTGGAGCGCTTCGAAACAATGAATCGCTTTGCGACGCAATGGTTTAACTGATATTCGGAGTTTCAAAAAGCTTGTGGTGTTCTTTGCTCGCTTTCTCTATATAATTTGTTGTTTGAATAACAGTGGACATTTAATCATTACAATTAATAGGCCTAACGTAGGTCTAAAATGTTTTTATTAAACTGAGAACACTAAATAGTCTCCGTCGTTTCATTTCATTAAAAATTTCAAAAGCATCCGCCCTGTTTTCCCCCCACAAATCGCAATCTGTATATAATACATAAGAATGTAAATGATGCTGTGTGGGAACAACAATCATAAGACTTTATATTTATATATTATATTAAATATAGAATGTGTTATATTGTCGGGAACAAAACATTCTGAACTGTCCAAGCAGTTCAACTTGTATGAAAAATGCTCACAAATGTCTCTCGATAATCAACATTTTGCAGGAAAATTGCATAAAACAAAATATGCATTTTAAAAGACACAAACAAGAACTGTTACAGGTTTGGTTCAACTCATACTGATATATGTGCGCACTGCAAATAATGATCCACGATCAACAGAAGCTGGGGGCAGTTCTTCCTCCCACTGTCTTTATTTGTCTTGCTCATACAGTGCAGGAACAGTTTTGACACGGTTTTTGATTTTGGGTGCGCAACAATGAGGCGTCAGCAGCTCCTTGGCTTTACACGTCTCAGTCAGGTGGCTGTCAAGCTACAAGAAAATAATATAGATCGTTTTGATGTAAAAAGTTATGAGATGAAGAAAATTTGCATTTTTGTGGCGTTTAATCTTTTAGCCATTCGCTTTCTTAAAAAGAGACCGTTTAAAAAATAACAATAAGATTTATTAAACCGATTTTATTATGTGTAAATTTATCAGCATATGGAGCAAATTAACCAATGAGCTTGGCCTTGCTTCATCCTGTTTACATGCAAATCTTTCTTGTAACACTGGAGGGCAGCACAGTTCAACCATTTAATCTACAGAAAGATTAAGAATAAGATTCCTGTGGGGGGGGGGGGGGGGGGTAATTCGATTTCAGTTAATTATTGAAATAATTACATTTCCCAGAGCCTACAGTTTGCTGCATGTTAGTAAAAACAAAAACGAGCCATCTTAGAATTAAATAAAACCTTTTAGTTAAATATATATTTGGATTTTCATGGTCCTGAATCAATGTTTTGCCATGCACAAGGCTAACCATATCACACACTCTGCTTATTTTTAACCATCCTTGTTTTGACTGGCTTTCATGGTCACTGATGTCTGAAAGGAAGTGGATAAACCTAAACTTGGATAATTAAACAAAAACAGCACTGTATCATCAAGATTTAAAGAAAACGTGTTGGCATGCGTTACCTAAAATCATATTACAGTCATAGTCATGCAACGCTGAAGACTGGAGCAATGCCTGCTGACAGTTCAGCTGTGCCATTACAGGAATAAAAAAAAAACACTTTAAAATGTATTAAAATAGAAAGTGTTTAAGTGGTTTTTATTGTATTTTACTGTACTTCTCACAAACCACGTGCAAGTCTGTTAAACATGCAAGTTTGAGTGAAGCGGGTCTTCCATGCCCTGGACAGTTGTATGTGGATCACATCATGTCTTGGGGGCTGGAGGAGGAGCAGAAGGGCGGAGAGCTCCATCAGTGGACATATATCCTGGATCTGGGGCAGAAGTTGCAAAACAGGAGTACTGCTCTTCTTCCTTATTCTTTGCACAACACTCAAACTGCTGTCCTTCGGCTTTCTTATCATCCTTACAAAACTCATCAACCATCATCTTCCACTGAAATGGATAAAAAGAGAAACGTTACCATTTAAAGAAGAGATATAACGATTTATGAGTGACAAAAATCAACCATTAAACAAGAGAAGGTAATGCCAGTTTTTTCCTCTCTCTCGCTCTCTCTTATCAGCTTAAAGGAATGGTTAGATTTACTGCTTAGTTCTGCTGAATACCATTTCTGTGTATTCATATTTATAAGTAGCATTCTTTATGTTTTAGGTTCCTTATATTAAAATAGTTAGTTAATGAGCTCAGAATTAAACTGTAAACCATTTCGGATTCTTTTTGTCTTGACCTTCTTCTCAGCGCAGAGTTGCTTGCCCTTTTCCTCCTCACAGCACTGGTTATATTCTCTCTCCAGGACATTGATGGCGTTCGACTGACGGATCAGCCATTCATAGCCAGTGTTAGGAAGATGTTTGGGCATGTATCGTGGTCGGGTCTTGTGTGGAGCACAGATCTGTGCGATGTTGGAGGAATCAGGAAGGCCAGGTGGAAAGCTGATGTACAGAGCTTCGGTCTGCTCCGTAAGTGCTCCTGGAGAAGCCTCAGATGAGCTGGAGGATTAAAGAGAGAGGAAAGTTGAGCATGTTTAATATTCATACATTCTCCATTCATTTTTCTTTTTATCCAATTTGCAACCCTACAAATGCTTATGGTGGGATATAGTAATTTAGTATTTGTTACATCAACTACAACTAGAAAATGAAGCAGTGTTGAGGATGACCAATTCCTTTATATAGGTAGAAAAGATGACTTTCAATCCAACTGCATTTTGTCTACATTGAAAAATAAATAATTTCCCTACTTGAACATATTATAGTTCTGCTAATTTAAGGATTAAGGTGTTAAAAATCAGTTGGTACAATGGGCCAATTATGAGTGGTACAGTATGACAAACCTATTGAAATTAATTTGAAAATAAAACACTTTTGTAAAAGAGTTTTGTATTTCTTGGGTCTCTTTGCAAAATATAAATTAATCTCATTCATGAAATGGTCAAATTTCAGGTGGATGCACAAATGTAAAAGAAAAAAAAACCCATTCAAATCCGTTAATTGTAGAGTGAACTCTGGGGGGGTGAGTGGGCAAGAAGTTTAATTAAGATCATTTCATAAGATATTTATTTATTTTTAAACCTTATTGGACAACATTGTTACATTCATGCAAGTAAGGGATGGGCAGAATTTCAGATACATGCATTTAAAACAAAGTACTATTTTGTATTTTAAAGCCTTTGGAATTTTTTTTTTAAAAATACATTTAAGATTAGTATTTTCAAAATAAAAACACTTTGTGCCAGTGAACCTCTTTATCAGGGTGTCGATTTGTGCATAAACTAGTTCAGACAGCTCCCCTACTCTTAACATTTATGCTTGTGAGCCAGCCAATAGCGTTAGCCAATCAATTTTGGTTTTTTTTTTTTATCATCCATCTTGTTAAAGCATTACTGCATGTTAGGGCTGGGTATTATGACAGTACATATTGTGGCACATTTTTCCAAATCGTTAACCTAGAAAAAGACCACTTGGGCTATATGCACTTTTTAAGTTGGTGGGAAAACACTGGAGTGGAAAGAGAAGCATGGATGAATGATTGAGTAATGGAGGGTGATGTGCTTGGTGCAACTGTTATTGTAAGTGCAGTATGCCACAAAAGGAAACTCAAGTTCACACTCGCAGGTTGGCAGGCAATGTTGGGCGCACGCTCAAAGACCGTGAAACGCCGACAGGTAGGCCTACAGTTTTGACTTAAGGGGGGGGGGGGGGGGGTCCATATGACGATGCTAAATAGGGCTGTGTATTGACAAATCTGGTAATACGATATGAATCACGATACCAGGGTTGCGATACGATGTTGCGATACTGTAAACAAGGTGATATATTGGGATTTCTTATTTTAGAAAGTATATACTGTAAGGAAAGTTGTCATTAAGAACACCACCATATGAAACCTTATCAAATAATAATTACATCTGCTTAATAGCAATGAAAAATAAAGTGATAACCGGACTCCTAAACTAAATGGCCCGCCTTTCTGAAACGAGATTTTTACAAAGCTCATGGTTCTGAAAAGCGAGGTGTGCTCTGATTGGCCGGCTATCCAGTGCATTGTGATTGGGCGAATACCTCAAGCATGTGACAAATGTTACGCTCTTACCATAATGTGATGCAATGTCCTAACATGACGAGACAAACAAAACCATTATGAATGAGGCATTGGTTGCATCCAGTGGGGACATAATTACTTATGCTTTTTATGCGTTGTTACATCTGATGTTGGCTAAAAGCTATGATTTTCTGGAATGGAATTTTGAAAAACGGATTTAAAGGGAGACTGATTTCACTTCTACTTAACGATCACGGTCTGTCAGAAGCGCTTTACTGCTTCATTAGGGAAGTCGTGGCCTAATGGTTAGAGAGTCGGACTCCCAATCGAAAGGTTGTGAGTTCGAGTCCCGGGCTGGCAGGAATTGTGGGTGGGGGGAGTGCATGTACAGTTCTCTCTCCACCTTCAATACCACGACTTAGGTGCCCTTGAGCAAGGCATCGAACCCCCAACTGCTCCCCGGGCGCCGCAGCATAAATGGCTGCCCACTGCTCTGGGTGTGTGCTCACAGTGTGTGTGTGTGTGTGTGTGCATTTCGGATGGGTTAAATGCAGAGCACACATTCTGAGTATGGGTCACCATACTTGGCTGAATGTCACTTCACCTTCACCTTATTACACAAACAGACTAACATTACCCTGAAGAGGACAGTTTTTCATTGTTTATCATGATGGGCAAAGTCTATGACCTTTTGGTCAACCCTCGTATGTTTGGATAGCATTAGTGTACCTTGTAGTTAGAAAAGGGAGCGCAGTGCACCGGTGCATATAACAGACGGTCATCGGACTACTCCGAAAAGTAATTTCATCCGATCCTTCATCTCTAGATGTGAAAGTCCATTATGACGGTTGGTGCTAAAGCACCTCTGCAGCATGTTCTTAACTTGAAAGAACATTGCTTAAGGCAATAAAATTGCTATTTTTCTGCACTAAACAAGTGAATTTTGCCAAGATATTTCAGAGATGTTAGACAAGATGTTATAGAATAATAATTGAATTAAGTCCGAATTGACAAAAACCCCACTACATAACCTATTTTTCCAATTTCCTGAAAACGTCCCAACGTAACATCCGACAGGTTTTTACATTTGTGATCTGAGAAACAAAACAAGCAGTAGCCTAATCTACACCGCTCAAAACTCATGTTTAAATTAGTGGCAATTTTTTTTTTTTAAATATGAAAACTTACAGACTGCGAGTCAGAAGCGCCAGACTATTCTTGCAAAGTTGCAATAGCCCAACTGTATAGAAATAGACACCGTATTGTAGGCTGCTCTCCCAGGAAACAGTCCTTGTCCTCTGTAAAATGCGCTGCACACACCCGAATATTTGGGTTGAACGGTTCTGGAAGTGTTGTAAATACAACTTTACCACGGATTTCTAGTTGGCCAAACAAAGTTTTGCTTTCACAACTAAAAAGAGCGTCTCCATGACATGGCAGCAAGAATAAAAGTCACTTCTTTCTTTGCCTGAACATTTTGGCAGCGTTATGCAAGTCTTCCCACATCGTGACGTGGATATGTGGGGACATGTTTAAACAAGGTGTTTTAGGAGGGCGTGGAGGACTTAACTTTAATAAAGAATCTCTTAGAATTTAAGACTTTAGTCTTTACAAGTTTACAGATCTTCTGTATGCACCAAGATCTTGTAATACACTGAAAAAGGAGAAGAAAAAAAAAAAAAGCATCATGTGACCCCTTTAAAACCGGACGCAGCCTGCGGTGAATCACCGCGCAGGTTGAAGCCTCCCTAAAAGGACACTGCTTTGACACTTGCTCCCCTTCATATAATTCTGTGAAACAACAGGGGGCGACGGAGTAATTGTTCTCCAAACCATCAGAAAGCAACAGTGAGAGGAAGTAGTTTGCGGGGTACTTTGTCAAACAGAAGTTGGATTTCTTCAAATATAAACTAATAAAGGTTTTGGGTCATTTTGGAGAACACCTGAAAGAGAATTCAATCATGTAAAACACAGTAAGGGGCCGTTCACATATCGCATCTTTTGCGCGCTCAAGTTCGTTATTTCCAATGTAGGCGCGCGGTATGCGCGCTCCTAACGGAAGCGACGTGGTCGATGCGCACGTGGTGCGACGCGCCCCGTTTTTTCCAGGCTTGTCCGCACCACATCGAGTTAAAAACATTTCAACTTTTCAGAATGCCGCAAGCGCACCGCGGGTCATGTGACAAGAACTAACCATTCAGCTTCATCCTTTCCCGTAACAACGTTGAAAGCTCAGCCAAGATGAAGGAACAGGTGATCATAGCTGTATATGGATTGCCATTTTGAAATAAATTTAGTAGCAGAGCTACTGAAAGCGGTTTGTGCTGCAAATCCATTTATCCTTTCCTGAAATTTCCGCGTCTTCATGGAGAGAGCGCGTCATGGTTGCTTAGCAACAGCAGACGCCTCAGGGGGGCAACTGCCCAAGCGCTTTGGAAAGAAGGAGAATGCGGCGCGCCTAGCGTTTTCCAAGCATTTTTAGGCGTGGTGTGAACGGCCCCTAAAAAGAGCAAATAGTGAAAAATGCTATTTAACTGAATTCTATTGAATTAATTTTAAAATGGATGACCAATTTCACATGTATTGTGTAATTTCAAAATACTATATTCGTATTTAAATACATTTTTCCTAGGAGTACTTTTTTTTTAACAAATAAACCATTTTCATGCATTTATGTCCATATTCCCAGTCAATATCTATGAAAAAGCTTGAACATTACTAAATACTGTATGTGCATTTTAAAGTTAAAGCTTAAAATTGTACACCACATCAACAACACATTTAATTCCTGCATTAAATTTTAAAATAAATTTGAAAAGAGGCATAAAAACCATTTAAAACGGTTTCATTTGAGACTTTCAGATCTGTAAACTACACAAAAAGGGAGCCATTATGAAACTAATATGGTTTACAGAAATATACCATGAAATAAAATGTTAGAAAAGGTTAAAAGGTCTTAACATCTTTCTGTAATATATGCTAAAACCTCAAGCATGGTAAAGATATGTAGAATATCATAATTAAACATAACACTCAATCCAATTCACTTGGGTAACATTACAATCATTGACAATTTATTTTGTTTAAACCCCCCCCCACTAAACTAAAGTCACACTGCATGTAGTCCAGTAGAAACCTACCCTTTGCAAGCGCTGGAGTTATATTTGAAGTCTTGACTCTTTTGTGGACCATTGCCATTTGAGACCACGGAGGAGACGTTATAGGAGACCACAGAGGAGACGTTATAAGTAGTATTTGAAGCCCTTTTATCAAAACAGCTCCATCTGGCCATCTCGCTCATTTTGCAGCAGACATAGTGACTGGTCTTAACAGAGAATTCCTGAAAACAGTAGGCAGCCAGACTCTTCTTCCACTGATTGAAAAGACAATAGGCAGAAATAAAGGAAAAACACTGTAATTGCAATGAAGTACATCTACAATGAAAAAAAAAAAAAAAAAGCTGCAGGAGTCATGAGAGAATTATACATGCACAAACATCAGTTTACTTTGACATTGGTCCATTTCAGACCCCCAATGTTTTGGATATACTTTCTCACCAAAGACTAAATAGTGAAAGGAAAACAAAAGATTTGTCTAAAGACTCTGAATGTACTCGAGAGCACAGATATTTCCCTGGTGCACCAGATGTCCATATAAAGACAAAGTATACAATAGAATTAAGCAAAAAAAAAAATTATAGCCACACAATGTTGATGCAGTATTTTACAAAATGAATATAAAGCAGGGTAACAGAAGTCAGAAGATTTAGGCCTAAACCAGATGAGAGCGTAAACCAACGCAGAACCTGATTTTACCAAGACAGACATGTTCCTGGGACAACATCTCTGTTGTCCCTGGAACAACATAGTGATTAACAGATTTGAAGAACCAGTTTATAGATTTTGTGAAGTTTATGCTTAAAATCACTGTTTGGTGCTTGTACATCAGTGTTATTCATCTATAATTTCCTCTGATTTTAGGGATTACTCATGGTTAAGGATATGGTCAAGAATACATTTTTGGAGTAAAATGTTGCTCCAGGGTCAACAAAATGTTGACCTAGGAACACATCTAACTCAGCAAAATCAGGACGTGCATAAACCAACACCGCAACTAAAACATTGTTTGAGAGGGGTAATGCTGCTTCAAACAATAACAGAAGTTTGGTGCTGGATTGACAAAAATGACATGGAAACCTGTTTGGAAAATAGAAATAGAGTGCTTCAGGAATGACATGTTACTTCTAGAAATAGGTTTTAGCATTTTAGCACTTCCAGTTCCATTGTCTTGAAGTCAATGGACTGAACTAAAACGAGCTTGTGCATACCAATGTGATGACCAAAACATGTAAGAATTATACTTTTGTTAGTGACAGAACTTGCTTTCTGCAATAATCCAAAGCCAATAAAAAGCTTTTGTTGAGAGAAAAAGAGTGATGCCAACTTCTAGGTCGGCCAGCCTATAAAATGTCATCACTGCAGCATCCAGTTTAATTTGTTGCTGCTTCCATTTAATTTGGAGGCATGGAATTCATACACTAAAACGTTAAAGTATTATTTCCTAATTTATACTACAATAGAAGTACCAGAGGTAAAAATGAGCTTGGATAGAATGTCCTCTGAAAGCCTATCATGAGAAAGTATAATAATGTCAAGACTCTCACCGCTTGCTCAGCACAACAGATTTTCTCTTCCTGTGTTCCATTGATGCCACAGCAGACAACGTACCAGGACTGGAGTTGATTGATAGCATCAGCCTGTCGAGTCTCACAGCCAAAGCCATCCAGAGGAAACATGTCCTTAGGGTACCGGACCGGAGCTTTACTGAACTGACAGATATCTTGCAGGTTGCCGGTATTTGGACAGGCTGGGGGGAAATCAACCACTGGTGCTATGAAGCGAGGGCCAAACACTGGGTGATCTGATGAGAGAAATGTATAAACAAAAATCACCCAAGATTTTGACAGGCCAAAAAAATTATATATATATATGCTGTAAAATGCTGTTATTCAACCAGTGTTCTATTGATGGAACAGCAATTTCTCTCAACATACAAAATGTTCATCTAAAGACCACTCTAATTTCTTCCTCAGATTTTGAGACACACTGGCAAACAACACATAGCATGCAATTGTACCTATTGGGACAGTCTCAGAGGGAACGTTTGTGACTTCTTCCTGGGTCACGTCTGAAGAGCCTGCACCGAAATACACACAAAGAAACCCGGGGAAGGATGTAAAACACCATCCGACTAATTAAAATTGATTTTTCATTAAGAAACAGCAATGGAAACAGCTTGCAATCGCTCACCAATCACTTTGGAAAGTTCAGGGACGATAAGACCCTGCATAATCAAAACGTTCAGCCCTGAAATAAAACTAAGCATAAACTTTTTTTTTTTTTAAATTGGTTTGTGTGTAAACAGTTTACAGCTGCGAACGACATTTTAACAAAACCGATCCATTAGAAATATTACCCAATTGATTGATCAACAGGACAAAACAATCACTGCATGGCCTTACCCTCAGGGTTAGGTGGCAACTCTCGCTGAAGGCCATCTGCCAAAAAAAATTGATTGGATGAGTGTTGGGATATTTTCAATCCTTTTTATCACCTGGAGAACTAGAAACCTCAAAACAGAGCCAGGGCCGAGTGATAACAGAACTGTTTGTGAGGAGACCGCAAAATCGTTTGCTTGAAGGGTGAATTAAAATGATCGAAATTTAGTTAGCAATAAAGTTTCTCGGTCTACTACTGACAAAAATAAATAAATTTAAAAAATGGCTATGTATGAAGCACAGTTAATACATTAGACAAACATCCACTTGACACCAGCTTTCAATCTGTTGCGTTGGTGACTCGCAAAGTTTGATGCTTTTTTGGAACAAAACCATGTTAATGGCCTTTTTTTGTCTGAGTTGTAGGCTTTAACGAGGATAAGTTAATAGTAACTGCCCACTTATATTGTTTTTAATAGATAGGCTTATATCATACTCGCAATCATGCTGAACTAAACATTTGCAGATGAATCGCTGAGTGCTTGCATGGTTCCTCAAATCTTTCCCTGAAGGGCCAAGAGTTTACTCCAACCCTGATCAAACTCACCTACCTGTGATTTTCTTATGATCCTGAAGACATTGATTAGCATGCTCAGGTGTATTTGATTAGTGTTAAAGCTAAATTTAGTAAAGTGGATCTTGTGGGCCAGATTTGAGGTTCCCTGGGTATAAAGCTGAAAATATAAATCAAACAGACCTTTATGAACCACCTGGTCAGTAACTTCCTTTTGGACAGTAGGGTCTGGAAAAGTAGGACACATTAGCATTAGTCAATAAGAAAATAAATAATAAAAAACCTGTCTAAGATCCAGATCATCTGCACGTGTTTTTATGTAACTCGGTTCACAAACACTTACAGAACATGACATAGGCTAAATAAACAACACATCTGTCGTGAATGCCCCAAGAACTTATATTCGTTCGCTTAATTCTTGATCATAAGATATATAATATGCAAAAGTGATTAGTGTCTGACTAATTGCGACATGAAAACATTAGCATGACGCACGCCTGAAAAGATGAATTTAACGTTACCTTCCGATGCATCGCACAGAAGAGCGAGTAAAAGCATCAAACAAAATCCCACGCCGCGTGAAGAACTCATGGTCGGTGATGTGCCCTCAGTCAAACGCTTCTCGGTTGAAGTTAACGTGTTTCAGACGGGAAGCCCTCTGCTCTGACTGTCCGCTTTTAAAGGCAGAGCCTCCTGTCCATGAGCAGAACGCGCCAAGTTCAGGAGATCGTATGGTGGAGGAGGAGGTTGTTCTGCTTTCTCAGTCAGACTTGCTGACACTTTAGCTCCTTTCACAGGAGTTTGCTTCCGTGTTTTTTATTTTTTATTTTCAAGTAGTCTACCCTACTTGCACCGTCCTATCCTCTACCAGCCTAACCCCCGGGCCAAACAAAATAATGGGTCAGGACGAAAAGGAGGGCAGTGTTTACTGTAAAAAAAAATACACTAATTTCCATGTAATTTATTTTACCAAATTTGATTTAAAGTTGCCTTTCTAGAAATCTAGATTACTTTCTAGGAATCGCTTATGATGCCCATGACGCTTAAGAGTTTTTGTTTGTTTGTTTGTTTTTTAACCTGCGAGCCTTTCTTGGTAAGTTTACCAAAAAGTCATCCATTGATTATTTACTATAGAAAAAATTTCCCCAATATTTTTGTGGATGCATATATGTCTTTCCTACAAAAAAGTGTATATATATATATATATATATGCCTGTCATTTCCATTTTTTCCCCACAGAATAACATTTTTAATAAAACAGTAAACGTGTTAAAGGTGACTATACACTACCAACTATTTAATCAATTAAAAAAAATGTCAAACTTTAAGAAAAATGTATGAAACATAGTTTCATATATTTTCATTAAAATCAAACCTCCATCATACACTTAATTTGATTGTTATTTATTTATTTATTTTTATCCAATAGCTAATAAGTGGTAATTTTATTTTAAAGCTGACATTCAAAACTAGAGAAAAAAAGCACATCTGTATAACTGGACCTTTTACTCATAATCTACTGTAGATACTGGATGACCTTGTGAATGTGACAAATAACAACTATAGTCCTTCTCTTCCTGCTGGTCATCATCAGCCACCCCACACTCTAGTTATTGTATCAGCGTCAGTCAGTGAAAATCTGTTGACTACTAGTTTCGAGACACAACATGTTTCACATACGACATCAGCAGGGTTGGGTTGTCAGGTCTTGAATGTATTTTGGGTGGTGTGATAATGTGAATGTTTCTGTCTCTATAATACATTGAATTCCTGTCTAACAAGTTTAAACATTGTGCAATAATTTGATTTAAACCAATGTCAAGTAGAATAGAAGATTTCATTTACCATTCATTCTTTCTAAGATTCTGCTTTATACTCTGCTTTATACTTCTGCTGTCAGATATTCCATTTCAAAATTCATGTTTGTTGATCATATAACTAAGCATATGCATATTATCTTACTAAGACATTTTTGGGAGCTATAGATAAACAACTGATATTACTATGCATTTTATGTAATAGTCTGGTATGAAGATCTCGTTGATTTACATTATTATCAGAAGCATATGAACCATAAAAGCCTAAAAAAACGTTTTCTTGAGCAGTTCTGTTTAATTTGATATGTTAGGATTTACTAGTTCAGAGTAAGGGAACTGAACAAAAAACTCATTTGAATGTTATTCCCAGATGAATTTGGTTACAGTGTGATGGCTTACTGATTTTGGCTTCAAGTAGGGCTGGCAGGGATATCTCAGATGTGGAAATGAGCAATAGAAAATTCAACTGCTCTGGCATATCTTAGATAGACCATTGTCATGATAAATACATGAAATGAAAGTTATTTACTAAATAAATAGAGCAAAGTATGAATCAAAACTCTGTGACACCAAGAAAAACAGAAGTAAAATAACTCACAGTATAGGAAGGGAAATGCACAGTACATATGGTAAATACAGAGTTGTTAAAATAAAGAGTTAATTTACATTTATTAATTTACATTAAAAAAATCATAAAAATTGTAATGAAGAAAAATGGCTGATTTATTAGAAATACAAATATTAGAAACTCTAATACCTAAAAACTATCATAATTACACAACTGATTACATTCACAGTGCAAATTACCTGTGACTCAAAACGGATTAAGATGGTAATTATATAATAAAGGTCCTTACAGCAAAAGAACCAAAACACACAATGACACTGACCAAGCAAAAAATATATTAAACAACAAGATAAAAAATTACAAACTATTTGCATGACCCCACTCATGGAAAGTGGTTTGCAAAGCAGCAACTTTATAAATAAAATAGTTTCAGGACTGAAAAGCTACATGACATTTCTTAGTAGTGAGATGCAAAATGTTGCTGTTCTTGAAGCAGGTGAATTTACAGTTTCGCTAGAGAACTACTTCACACATGCTTAACCAATCTCTCTCTCTCTCTGTCTCTCATAAGTGCCTCAAGACTATTTTACTAGCTCTAAAATGAGATGTTGGAATTACAACCCTAATTCCAGAAAAGTTGGGACGTTTTGTAAAATGCAATAAAAACGCAGTCTGGTCTGATCTGGGTTTTATGTGATGTGTCCTTGCTTGTCTGGAGTAGAGACCTGCGCTCCCGTGGGAGTACTGCGGGACCCAACGCAGCATGGAGCGGAGTGGGAAAACTCTTGATGGGTGGGTGGGAAGAGACTCATGTGTGAGGGATGCGGGAGAAAAAAATTATTCACGGGACTCCTGCAAAATAGAAATGATCTATACAAAGTGTCTAAAACATATAAATCGTTATTTATCTGTTGCACAAAAGAAAAAAGAACAACTAATATTAACATTAAAATGATTGACATGCGCAAGCTTGACGTGGTTTCTATTTACAACATTTCACGAGTTCACCCTTACATCTAATCTGAAAGCGAATAGTAGGCATATTTTGGCGTGCTGTCCTGGGGGAGGGGTCCGGACCCGGAGCATAGTCCGAACCCAAATAACTCCCCCATCCCTTATTTGGGATAAATAGATTAGAAGTGAGGAGTTGGAGTGGAGGAGGGATGCCGAGAAACTGTCGTGGAACAGGAGATCGGAAGACTGGATATATATACACACTTGTCTGCTAGTTAGTTATTAGTTAACACATGATAGGTAAAAATTGATAGCCTCAATGCACTGTAAGTCGCTTTGGATAAAAGCGTCTGCTAAATGCATGAATTTAATTTAATTTAAATTTAGTTAAGATGATTAGCTAAATGAGATGCATCTGTGCCAAATTGGATGATTATCTGATCGTGCTCCTCCCGAACTTTGTTAATAAAACCCCATTTCACGAGTTTACCCTTACATCTAATCTGAAAGCGAATAGTAGGCATATTTTGGCATGCTGTCCTGGGGGAAGGGTCCGGACCCGGAGCATAGCCCGAACCCAAATAACTCCCCCTATCCCTAATTTGGGATAAACAGATTAGAAGTGAGAAAGAAGCTTAAAGGCATAGGACAGCAGCCAGAGAGCTAAATTTAGTTGCCCCCTAAAATATGCATGTTGAGAAGAAAAGCGCAGAGAGACCGGGAGGGCCTGTGCAGTGTTCGATGAGAGTTGTGGCTTGCAACGTCTTACCGGTGAGCCCTCCGTGTTGCTTATGAGAGGAGCACGATCCCGGATATATCAAAAAATGAGGGACTTTTGCTGCATCCGAAGGGAGCTGCGGCTCTGCTGCACCGGAAGGGAGAGTACCTCTTGCGGCTGACCTCCGACCTAAGGGAGCCAGCGGCTGTACCCCATGGGGAGGGAGATCTCTGGCCGCCATTGAGCATGCGACATGACTCGGACGGGGGGTTCAAACTGCAACCGAAAGGAACCGCGGGTCTGCTGCACTGGAAGGGAGAGCCCCGTCAGATGCTGAATAGGCAATGAGATTCGAGCCGCGGTTTGTTGCGTCGGATGAAGGGCTCCTAATGCAACCGAAGGGAGCCAGTGTCTGTACCCCATCGGGAGAGAGATCCCTAGCCACCATTGAGCATGCAACATAACTCAGACGGGGGGTTCACACTGCGACAGAAGGGAGCCGTGGGTATAATAAGCAGAGAATAAGCAGTGAAACGCTGATGGAGGGACTCTCGCTGCATCCGAAGGGAGCTGCGGCTCTGTTGCACCGGAAAGGCAGGTCCCCCTTGCAATTGAATGCGAGGCTTGGTTTGATCCGCCTGATGGAGGGCTCTCACTGCGACCGAAGGGAGCCACCGGCTCTATTCCACCGGGAGGGAGATCCCTGTCCAACATTGAGCATGCAACATAACTCAGATGGGGGGTTCACCCTGGGACCGAAGGAAGCCGTGGGTCTGCTGCACCGGTAGGGGAGCCCCGTCCGATGCCGAGCAAGCAAGAAAACGCGACTGATGGAAGGACTCTCACTGCATCCGAAGGGAGCTACGGCTCTGCTGCACCGGAAGGGAGAGTCCCCCTTGCGACTGGATATGAGGCATGATTTGAAGCGTCGGATGGAGGGCTCTCTCAGCAACCAAAGGGAGCCACATTCCTGCTGCCCTGGAAGGGAGAGCCCTGTCCTATCCTGAATAAGCAGTGAAACGCTGATGGAGGGACTCTCGCTGCATCCCAAGGGAGCTGCGGCTCTGCGTGGTTTGATGCATCGGATTGAGGGCTCCCACTGCAACTGAAGGGAGCCAATGGCTCTGCTGCACCGGGAGGGAGATCCCCCGTCCGCCACTGAGCGTGCAGTGCAACTCAATGACAGATGAAAGGCTCACACTGCGACCGAAGGGAGCCAATGCCCTTCTGCACTGGAAGGGAGAGCCCAGTCCGATGCTAAATAGGCAAGGAGATTTTTAACCATGGCAGGAGGGCCCTTACTTTGACAAAAGAAGCGATAACCAACTGCATTGGGAAGGAGAGCCTCCGATTAATCAAGTAAACAACATGATCTAAAACGGTGATTTTTTTTTATAATCAGGGCTACATGGGCTGCCTTTTTTGTAATGGAGTTGATCATACCTGATGTAATTTGTTTGATGACCAACAACCGAGGGCCTCTATCTGATTTTGTGAGAGGCCCTTTTGAGCTGCTGAAGTTGCTGCCCCGATGCGAAATGAGTCAATGGATTACGTGAACGATTCGTTTACCCAAAAGAATCGTTCAAAAGAAAGATTCGTTCACGAACGACACATCACTACAACGGACGATCTTCGCCGCTAGTGGAGGCAGCCTCAAACTGTGCCACGGCCGGAAAAGCCGCGGTGAAAGAAAGCTTGCAGCGGTGAGAACTGGGGTGCGGCCCAGGCTGGTAAATGCCTGCTGCTGCTGCAATCCAGCACTCGAAGAGAGCCCAGGCTTGATCGGGACGATCGTGGTGTCGAACGAGGCGAGTTCTGGGCTTTGCACAGTCTATTGGCCACAACGTGTGGCTTGGCAAAAAGAGCAGACTCGATGACGCTTGTTGGTGTTCAGCGGCCGTGTTTGGCTGGGTAGGAGTGATCATGGGGCTGGCAAAAAGCAGCAGATCTGAAAAATCCCTGGTATAGATCTCTTTGTTGGAAGAAAAAGTGGGTCTGTGATAGGATGACAGACAGAGCAAACCAAATGATGCTAAACCGTCCATGCCGAAAAACTGTCGTGGGACAGGAGGTAGGAAGACTGGATATATATCCACGCTTGTGTGCTAGTTAAGATGATTAGCTAAACTAGATGCACCTGTGCCAAATTGGATGATTATCTGATCGTACTCCTCCCAAACTTTGTTAATAAAACCCCATGTGTTACAACAGGACTATAAACAGGGTTGCGCAATGTAGCCAATCACAGACTCAGCTGTTGATTTCTGGAACGCAATGCCGAATCAGAGGTGATTAAGTTAGAATCCACACACCGCATTGCTGAAATTACGTGGTTACAAATCCTCTCATTTTAACACACGAAGTGTAAACACTGTGAAAGATTCATTGTGCATAAATTGTGTTATAATAGAGCTTTATGAGATCGCGATTATTTGCGATGTCAGCTTTTAGTGATAATAAAGGAAGTGTGCTGCTCACATTCTGCCATGCCAAACCATGCACACAGGAGCCCATGCTTGCTTTTCTGTTAAAAATAACAGTGGAATGTTGATGCTTAGCCTAAATAATAAATATTTTACCAGTTATATGGCCCTATTTTAACAATTTAAATGCAAAGTGTAAAGTGCATGGCGCAAGTACACTCAGGACGTGTCCAAATCCACTTTTGCTATTTTAATGATGGAAAAACGGTCCGTGGAACCCGTGGAACATTTTTGGAATGGGTTGTCCCTATTCTCTTAATTGGTAATGGGCGTAATGTTCAATACACTAATCAGTGTGTCATCGCCCGTGGAACATTTTTGGAATGGGTTGTCCCTATTCTCTTAATGAGTAATGGGCGTAACATTCAATACACTAATCAGAGTGTCATCTCCCATTCCCTTAAGAGCGAGATGTGCATACGACATGATGGATCGCTATTTAAATGGCAGAATTTGTTGGCGGAAAAGCTGAATGCTTCTCAAGCGAAGAAACCGATCTACTCGTGCACAAAGTTAAAGCATGCGAGCAGATCATCTACGGGACAAGCAGGAATCCACCAAAGCATCCCGAGGTGGAGAAGGCGTGGGATGAAGTAGCAGTGTAGGCTTTTAAATAGCTCCGCGTGATGAGTCAGTTAATATATATGTGTGTGTGTGAATTGGCATGATTGTTCAATAAATTCGCCAATTTCATTCATCGTGATAAGTAGAGTTGGTCTATGGTGCAGTCTATTTTCAGCTCCTTAAAATAGCAATATGCCAGCAATGTGCCTGAAAACACGTCTTTTTTGGACCAGCACGCCCATGGGTGCAAAAATGGGTGCAAATGCATTTGTTAATTAAACGGCGTGGCGCTGGATGGGAGAATGCGGATGTCACCGGACTGAAAATAGCAAACACACTTGCGCTGCGCCTTGTGTCAAATTGCGCCGGGTGTATGATAGGGCCCATAGTGTTTATGCTGGGATGTTGTGGTCTTGTGGAGCCATAGGAGATGTTACAGAACCATTTCATGTACATTTCTTGGATGTATTGAAAAAAAAATATACAGATTACTTTTATGTGGGCTTTTGTGGGAGGGAGTGGGACAAAACATAAATGTCACGGGCAGGAGTGGGACCAGATAAGATTTATTTCTGTGGGAGTAGGACAGAATCTTGTGGGAGCAGGACTGTAAAATCCATCCTGTGTAGGTTTCTAGTCTGGAGCACATGGTTGTCATTTGGTATTTGTGTTTGCCATGAGCTCTATTGTCTATTATTACCCCACCCCTTCTTGTTACCTGATTATCTTCTTAGGCTGTACACCTGTCATTAGTCACCCTTTATATGCCCCTCTTGTTTTCTGTCCTGTGCAAGATCGAATCTCTGCTCTGTTGAGTTAACCTGGCTTTAGTCTGTGTTGATTGTGCTCTTGTTTCTGCTGTTGTCAAGTCTAGTCTTGCCTAGTTTCCCTTCCATTTATTTGATAATTTTTTATATTAGGGTTATTTCTTTATGGACTAGCTTTGTGCTACCTGTTACCTTGTTTCTGAGCTTATAACTTTAGTTTCATTTTTGTTTTTCCCTTTCCCTTCTGCTCCCCAGATTACCCATCTGTTCTGGGTGCTGGATTCCCCACTCTCTGCCACCATACTCCCATCCCACGCTACCCAGTTCTACCCACTCTCCTGGCCTTCCTGTTTCTTCCATTCAGCTGCTCTGCTAATATCAGCCTTGTCCTCCAGCCCCAGAAGATTCCAGTCTACTCAGTCAGGCCTCTGTCTCCACCTTCCTGTTCCCATTCTTTTTTTTTGCCATTGCCATTCCCTGTTTCCTGGTGCTCTTTGATAACTTGTCTGTCTCTTTGCCTTTGGACTGTGTCTCTCAGCCATTCACTCCGGAACCCCCTTACCAGACACCACCTATTGGGCTGTCATTCACTTCCATGGACCTGACTGGAATCTCTCCTGGTTACTCCCTCAGACACTGGCTTAATAATAACTTCCAAGGTTCATGTATTCATGTTTTTGAATTTCAATAAATCATTGTTATCCCTGCAATTGATTCCTCCTCTTTTACAACCCTGACAGTTTAATCTGGCAGCATGGAATAAGTGGAATCTAACCAGATCTGGGCAACCATCGTCCAGCAGGGGGTGCTGCATGACTCACGGTAACTTCCAGAGAGGTAGATGTCATGTCTTCTCAAGTTACTGAAGTTATTAACCAGGTCAGGGAGTTGATGCAGGACCCAGACAGCCTTTGGTCTTCAGCTGTTGCCTCTGCTTCTGCTCCTGTTCTTGCCTGGGTAACTTCAAAACCTAGAGTGCCATATACTCCTCCTTATGATGGGGATCCTAAGGCATGTCACTCGTTCCTGTCCCATTGTTCCATCATGTTTACCCAGCAAACAACCACCTTCGCTACTGAAGCAGAGAAGGTGGCATTCGTTATAACCATAGACTGTATAAAAACATGGACATAGTGTCCGTGACGTCACCTGTAGTCTCCTGAAGTCTGTTTTTGAAGCCTAAAGTGTGTAGAGCGGGCCGTTGCCATCTTGGCAGCGCGTCACCGCGTCACCGCACGACTCTGCCGGACAATCAAAAATGGGCAAAAAGGCGGAAGCTAGTTGCTGAAGCCACACCCACCTAGCACGACGGCAGTGTCAGCAGTGGCAATCCACCTGTCACTCAAGTGGCTACGCCCTTAATTATGCAGAACTTTAAGTCTTAATATAATTTAAACGGATGAGTTATAAAAAAATTCCCCCCCCTCACAGTTGTCATGAAGGGCAAAATTAGCTATTTAGACCAAAATCATTTTTTGAACCAGGCTGTAAACATGTTTTTTCCTGCTGTAAAGTTGGGCATTTTAACATGGGGAGTCTATGGAACTGACTCCCTTTTGCAGCCAGCCTCAAGCGGCCAGTCGATGAATTGCAGTTTTAGTCACTTCCTTATTGGCCTCACGAGAGAGTCACTGGCAGCTGGCCTCATCCGTTGTTCCTCTTCTCCTGCAAGTTTTGGGTTCTTCTTGTGGGGAAGAAAGATTGCTCATTGCTCCCCTGCATTGATATCATGGGCTGAATGTCATTACTGTAATCAATAATTACCTCCTGCCATCGATGTCCCCGGCTCCCGAGCTGTTGCATGGAGCACAAATTTTTACAAAGCTGGACCTCCGCAATGCCAATCACTTGGTTTGAATAAGGGAAATGGACGAGTGGAAGACAACTATTAACACCCCTACTGAGCACTTTGAAATTCGAGTGATTCCCTTTGGGCTTACTAATTGCCCAGCTGTCTTCCAGGCACTGATTAACGATGGGCTAGGAATAATAATAATAATAATAATAATTCCTTACATTTATATAGCGCTTTTCTAGGCACTCAAATCGCTTTACATTGTCGGTGGTATCTCCTCATCCACCACCAGTGTGCAGCATCCACCTGGATGATGCGACGGCAGCCATATTGCGCCTGAATGCCCACCACACACCAGCTTACAGGTGGAGAGGAGACCGAGTGATGAAGCCAATCAACGGATAAGGGGATTTTTAGGAGGCCATGATGGTCAGAGGCCAATGGGCGAATTTTGCCAGGATGCCGAGGTCACACATCTACTCTTTTTCGAAAGACATCCTGGGATTTTTAATGACCACAGAGAGTCAGGTTTAACGTTTCATCCGAAGGACGGTGCTAGGAGACATGATCAATCAATTTTTCTTTGTGTACCTTGATGCAATTCTGATTTTTTTGTTGTTGTTGTTGTTGTTGTTGTAGGTACACAATATGTCCGTCAGGTGCTGCAGAGGTGACTTGAAAAACATATAATCTTGGTGGTGGGGGTTATGGTTGATCCTGCCAAGGTAAGGGACGTCTCAGAGTGGCCAGTCCCCGACTCTCATAGAGCATTGCAGCAGTTCCTGGGATAAATTGGGGTTGTACCACCAGAGGCTTAAGATAAGATGCTACATTCAAGAGTGTTTTGTCTCCAAAACCTGACAAATGATTTAAAGGAAATGTCTTCAGGAGTATTAACAGAATAATTAACTTGAACTATTAGAAAATAATGCTCAGCCAAGGTGTAACCATTACAACCTCAGGTGTGCACTATGCTCTCTCTCTCTCTGCCTCTCTCTCTCTCTCTCTCTAAGGTAACATTTTACATACATGCTGGGTACATTTAACTGTTTGTGTTTTATCTTCTCTTTTGTAACCAATTCAAGCGTAACCATAATTAAATACTGTTTCTGATAGATATTATTAACCTCATTAGTAGTCCTGTTGTTACATTACAAAGGATTTTCAAATAATGATATACACAGTGAAGCAGTGGATTAGGCATATTATGTAAAATATTTGTTCATCCAAAGTCATATATATATATATGAACAGAGCTATTTATCATTGTACATATAAAAAAGATCAGTGTACATATATAAAACAGAGTTATCACTGAACATGCATTAACTGCAGATGTTTAAGAATGTTTAAACTAATCATGTTAAAATTTATAGACTTGACAAAACATTAGAATAGTAGAATAATAAAAAGAAAGTAGAATAATAATCAGTCAACTTCCCATTTTTTGGGTTGAATGCAAAGTATATTCTGTACAAGTCCCACATCTTTTAAGTAAACACAAGTTGTTGTAATCTCATTGCACTTGATTAATTGAACATCAGGTGAAATATAATTTCCCCTAACTATCCTGGAGAAAGCAGTTACTGGTTGTCTATCTTAAACCATTTTAAACTTGGCTGTAATAACTGGATCAATAAAGGCGTAGCCCCTCTATCAAAACCACATCAACAAGTGATCTCACCAGTGCCATTGTGCCTGGTTCTGTTACAACTGCATGGTTAATTCTTCTGTCAGCTTGTCTTTGAATTAATCCTCTTTCCATTAATTATAGCTATTGAATAAAACTCACATCTCTCAACAGAATTGCTTCCTTTAGGTGTTGGCTTTCTGACTGTAAGATTATGTTTGTCTTTTTACACAGTTTGTGGCAAGTCTTTACCCAAGTAACACGGGCAACAAAATCCTTGCTTTTTTTTTTTTTACACTGTTGTGATAAACAGCTGTGAGCCTTGTCCCGGGCACCTATCAGCGTCGCCCTGGCAACGGAGGAGATCCACCTGCACTCAATCACCGCGGGCTGATCGGTCCCTGCTGAAAGGGCTCAGACGAGGACTACAAAAGCTGTACCCGAGAGGACACGGGTGAGAAAGCTCTCCAAAACAACGCCAGCTAATGTTGTGTCTCTTATCTCTACAGAAAGCGAATGACCGACCAGCCCGCCACCTGAGCACCGGACACCGATTCCCCTTGCACTCAGCCGGCCAGCAAACAGGATCACGCAGCACAGAGGACGAGCACCGGACACTATTGGCACATTCACGATCACTGTCATTAATAAACACACCCTCCGGGGCTTTAACAATTCATCACAGCCTGCCGTGTGATTCTTCAGCCCGCGACACTGGTGGAGAATGCGGGCAAGGCTCGCATGTCCGTCACCTGCGTCCACGGTGACACACAGAGTGTACCTACCCGAGTAGTGACCATCTCCACCAAGACCGGCACCGGGCCCCTGGAAGTGGGCGTGGTCAAGGACCTACCGGTACCTGTGCTGCTGGGGAGAGACTGGCCAGGCTTGAAGCAACTCCTCACCCAAGCTACCCAGCCTGCCAGCCCTGCCGGGAACCGCCCGAAAAAGAAGGACCTCCGCCGAGCTCCCCGAGGGAACCCTGTCCTCCTGGCCTCAGACAGCGCCCGAGATGGTGAGCCCCCCCCCCCCCCCAGTTCTAACCTCTTTTATGATGTCTTCCAGCAGGTTAGGGGTGGGGGAAAATTTGTGGAGGAGCAGCTCGGGGATGATCGCCTAAAACATTGCTGGAAGCAAGTACGGGTGCTTGAGGGAAAGGAGGTCCTTCCACCACCGCACCCGACCCCACACTTTGTGGTCCAGAATGGCCTGCTGTACTGTGTCGCACAGCGGAGAGGGGAGGAGGTGAAACTGCTGGTGGTCCCACGCACCAAGACCCAGATGGTAATCGAGCTCGCCCATTCCCATCCGATGGCTGGCCACCTGGGGGCGCAGAATACTACCCAACGGATCCGAGACAGATTCCACTGGCCTGGCATGGAGGCAGAGATCAAACGGTTCTGTCAAGCGTGTCCGGACTGCCAACAGACGTCGCCTCATACTCCTCCCCCAGCTCCGCTCATTCCGCTGCCCATCATCGAGGTGCCCTTTGAGCGAATAGGAATGGATTTAGTAGGGCCGCTGCCAAAGTCCGCCCGGGGGCACGAACACATACTGGTCATCGTGGACTATGCGACCCGGTACCCCGAGGCCATTCCACTGCGCAAGGCTACCTCCAAGGCCATCGCCCAGGAGCTCTTCCTACTGTTTAGCCGGGTCGGCATCCCCCGAGAGATATTGACTGACCAGGGCACCCCCTTCATGTCCCGGACGATGGCTGACCTCTGCAGCCTCCTTAAGGTGAAACAGCTCCGGACCACCGTCTACCACCCTCAGACCGATGGGCTGGTCGAGCGATTCAATCAGACGTTGAAGCAGATGCTCCGTCGCGTGGCTGCGGACGACCGACGGGACTGGGACCAAATGCTGCCGTACGTCCTCTTCGGCATCCGGGAAGTCCCCCAGGCCTCCACCGGATTCACACCTTTCGAACGATCGAGCACGTGAGGGAAATGAGGGAAAGGATCGACCGCGTCATGCCCCTCGTCCGGGAACACCTGACAGCAGCCCAGGAAGCCCAACGTCGACGATACGACTGGGCGGCCCAACCACGGGAGTTCCAGCCAGTTAACTACGTGTTGGTTCTCGTCCCCACGGCAGCTTGCAAATTCCTCGCGAAATGGCAAGGCCCATATATCGTTACGGAGAAAGTGGGGCCCGTGACCTACAGAGTACGCCAGCCTGGACGAAGGAAGGAAAGTCAACTGTACCACATTAATCTCCTGAAGCGCTGGGAGGGAACGAGGACTCAGGTCGCCGCACTCGCAGCCGTCTCTCCCATGGTTGTTGACATCAGCCCCCAACTGTCGGCCGCCCAGAGGACGGAGCTCCAACATCTGGTCGGTCAATTTTCCGATGTGTTCTCCCCACGTCCCGGGCAGACCCACGTACTTCAGCATGACGTACGCACACCCCCAGGAACCATCGTGCGACAGCGGCCCTACCGAATCCCGGAGGCCCAGCGACACGCGGTCGAAAGGGAGGTACAGGAGATGCTGAAGTTGGGGATCATCGAGCCCTCCCGCAGTCCGTGGTCCAGTCCCATCGTCATGGTCCCAAAACCGGACGGCACCCTCCGGTTCTGTAACGACTTCCGCCGCCTTAACGAGGTCTCCGAGTTCGATGGATACCCGATGCCCCGTGTCGAAGAGCTGCTGGAACGACTGGGGGGAGCCCGGTTCATTTCCACGCTCGACCTCACCAAAGGCTACTGGCAGGTCCCGTTAACAGAGCCCACCAAAGCCAAGACCGCCTTCTCCACCCCCAGTGGCCACTGGCAGTACCGGGTTCTCCCCTTCGGGCTGCACGGGGCTCCAGCAACATTCCAACGGAAGATGGACATCGTGCTGAGACCCCATCAGACTTATGCCGCGGCCTACATCGATGATGTCGTCATCCACTCGGAGACCTGGGAGGACCACCTGGAGCGGCTCCGGAGGGTGCTTCTCGAACTGCGGTGGGCTGGGCTCACCGCCAATCCCAAGAAATGTCACCTGGCCCTACCTGAAGCAAAGTACCTCGGTTTCCGGGTGGGCCGGGGTCTGGTCCGCCCACAGGAAGGAAAAGTAGCCGCCATCCTCTCGGCCCCAAGGCCCACCTCCAAGAAGCAGGTACGGGCCTTTTTGGGATTGGCGGGGTACTATAGGTGCTTTATACCTAACTTCTCCTCCCTAGCGACCGCCCTGACAGACCTCACCAAGAAGGGACAGCCGGAGAGAGTGAGATGGGGACCCCCGGAAGAGGAGGCGTTCAAGGGGATAAAAGCGGCGCTCACGTCCGAACCGGTATTACGCGCCCCCAACTTTAACTGTCCCTTCTTGTTGCAGACGGACGCATCCGACACCGGGTTGGGAGCCGTGTTATCCCAAATACGAGACGGTGAGGAACACCCGGTGGTCTACATCAGCCGAAAGCTGTCCACAACGGAACAGTGGTACGCGGCGGTGGAGAAGGAGGCATTGGCCGTCAAGTGGGGAGTCCTGGAGCTGAAATACTATCTCCTGGGACGGAAGTTCACCCTCATCACTGATCACGCTCCTTTGCAATGGATGGCCCGGGCTAAGGATACCAATGCCCGGGTGACACGGTGGTTCCTAGCGCTCCAGGACTTCCACTTTGACGTGCGACATCGAGCTGGAACCGCCAACGCCAATGCCGATGGACTCTCCCGCCTGTGGACAGCTTTCGCAGGTCTGTCAGGTATGACTTCCCCCCCAGCCCCCACTTCCCCACTCGCCCGAGGGACCAGGACGACGCTTAGGGGGGGGAGTGTGAGCCGTGTCCCGGGACCTATGAGCAACGGAGGAGATCCACCTGCACTCAATCACCGCGGGCTGATCGGTCCCAGCTGAAAGGGCTCAGACGAGGACTACAAAAGCTGTACCCGAGAGGACACGGGTGAGAAAGCTCTCCAAAGCAACGCCAGCTAATGTTGTGTCTCTTATCTCTACAGAAAGCGAATGACCGACCAGCCCGCCACCTGAGCACCGGACACCGATTCCCCTTGCACTCAGCCGGCCGGCAAACAGGATCACGCAGCACAGAGGACGAGCACCGGACACTACTGGCACATTCACGATCACTGTCATTAATAAACACACCCTCCGGGGCTTTAACAATTCATCACAGCCTGCCGTGTGATTCTTCAGCCCGCGACACAGCACATAAAAGTTGTGGAATACTTTGTGGAATACTTTGAAAAATAGAAAAGCTTCTGGCTGTAGTACAAGTTGTAGCTATCAGAAAACTCCCAATTCACAGATATAGGAAGATGTGAACACTTTTTACAAGCTGGTATCTCCTAATGTTACCCCGTGACATTCAGCCATAACAGAAGTGGGATTTGAATTACTGACGACTCATTTAGGCTGTTCAGAGTAGATTCTTTTTTTTGGGAGACAATAACCTTATTTATCATCCAGATCGTTTACATTCGCATACAACTACATTACTGCATCAAAGGAGATATTGGAAATTCTATAATATAATATAGTTATAATGCTGTAATATAGCATGAATATGAAAAGCTAATAATTAAAACATAAAGAAAAATAAATCATTTAAAAATAACATCAGCCAAAACAAAACCCTAAAAAATTTTATCTTTTATTTGTTTACCTGCATTTCATGTGACCATTAACCAATTTCAGAGAACCCTGAACATGCAAATG
Organism: Carassius carassius; assembly: GCF_963082965.1. Taxonomy (NCBI): domain Eukaryota; kingdom Metazoa; phylum Chordata; class Actinopteri; order Cypriniformes; family Cyprinidae; genus Carassius; species Carassius carassius. The sequence continues at coordinate 11,367,012 of NC_081778.1, forward strand.
TGATAACTGTTAAAATATTTTCTGATTTATTTTAAAATCTCAGGGGTTACTTTGAGAAAATAGGCCTATATTAGGTAAAAGAGGTTCAGATGTCAAAAAAGTTTGTGAGTGCCTACATTACATAGGGCTATAAATAAGAAATAACGCGCATGAGTGCAATTTAATGTGCTTGAAAGACTAAAGCCTTCCAAAGCTATAGTAATATGAGGGATAATTCAAATAAAAATGAATGTGTTCATCAGTAGCTGATGCATGTTGAAACATTGAAATGATTTTTGTAAATCTAGCGGTCAAATGCTGTATAGCCACCCGACTAGTGACTTGTCTTCCTGTGAATGCCCACACAACTGGAAGATTTTCTGAATGTATATAAGCAGTAGGCTATTTTAGAAAGTATCATTAAAAGATGGAAAAGAGGAACTACTGTAGGGAGAATCAATAAATGATGGGTCATTTATTGCTATTGTGTGAATAATATGTTATCATGTAATCATTAAAAAAGTGACTGAGTTCTAATGTAAATGTAATTTTGTACTATTTTAAAATGTAATCTTTTAAGAGACTCACTAACAACATTATCACCAAACCGGCTCAATAACAAATTAACTGCAGAAAGATTCACTGAAAAAATCCCATTGCTTTTAGACTAAACATTGGCTGCATCCACATCAAGACACAAATCCAATGTTTCTGTAACATCTGATCTTTTTTGAAGTGCCTTTATCTCATTGCGGCATATATATCCTTCACTGTCTATGATATCCAACAATCCTGTGCATGCACAGGGCAGTTTTTTGTAAAATTAAAAATAGCGACTGTTAGGAGTGATTAAAGGAATTATGACTCAGTTTCTCCCAAGAAGTAAGCATTGCAGCTATTAAATATTTGCTGGGTTATGACTAAAGCACACCTACATTCTAGTAAGGTGATCAGAATTGTTGTCATGTTACCAGAGTCCTTAGGTGTTCTCATATACACATCCTGTGAAGTCATTTACTGTCTTAAGATATAGACGGTCTTTCACTGTGTTCTGTTCCCCTACTATTCCCTAGTTTGTTTTGAGGTCTTGTAGGGAGAAGTTCACCCTGTTGTGTTTGCGTATGACAAAGCCTTTCCAGTTTGCTGTGAGTCAGATGATCCAATGTTTATAATGAAAACCAAATGAATTTGGTGTTTTTTATATGAGAAATGATGAAACATGTTGTGTTGGTGCAATTCTAACAAATAAAATTGTTATGAGATCTATAAATATGTAAAAACAATTAGAAAGTGAGCAGTGAGGGCAGTATGACATGTGTGAGTCAGATGAGTGAGTAAACACTCGGAAAGAAACAGCTTTCAGACTTTGCTCACAATTCAGAGTCAGGAATGGGAAACAACTTTATATTTTCTTGGATAAAAGAAAACCCTTTACACTTTTCAGAAGTTTATTTGAGGCCTTTTCAGCAAAGCAACACAACAGATAGCAAACAAGTGTTTATGCTCCAAAACTGACACAATAACAGGGTTTCATGAACTGTGTGAGTTATAAGTTAAAGCTGACACAAAATACAACATGGAACAGAAACTGTGCCAAAAAAAAAAAAAAAAAACCTAGAACATTTACGGAAAATGCACAAAGACTTTGGTTAAACATAGATTTATAGAGCACACATACTCCTTCAAATAAACGTACGGACATCTCTTTATAGATTTCCACAAATTCAACTGTGCAATTAAGACAAAATAGAATTGTTGTCAATCTAAGTGACTACTGTACACAAGCATATTGAATAAGTTTTATTTTATTTCATTGAAGTATTCCATAATGTTTTAGAACCTTGAGCAAGTATGGTAATTATTTGAATAAACAGAGAAAATCCAAAAACACATCTTAAGATGGTCTGTTTGAAGGGAATGGTGATTTCAAGAACACAATCCACCATGAAGCAACAGGTTCTTTTTAAATCCGTGTGAAAGAAAAGCATTATAAGTGCCAAGACAAGCTTTAACAGGAGGGGAGAACAAAAATAAAAGCTGACACAAAATAGATAATCATACTTAAATTAATGCAATATTATAACTGGCTATAAGTAGAAAAATGTATTAAGCATTCACGTCTGTACCGCCTGAGAAGTCAAGAGGGAGGACAGAAGGGGACTCTAATGTTGTAAATAAAGCTTGAAAATCCACAGTTGCTAACTGATGCTGGTTTTAAAATACCAGTTCCTTTTTCAAAGATGCTTTGAGATCTGCAAATACCATTATTTGTATCAAAACTGATCAGGCTCTATAAATCACACGATGATGATCAGAGCTAAAGCTCCTCTATACCAGCTAGGATCATTGAAAACTTCAAAAACATTAAAACACATCCTCAGACAAAACAAAAAAGACAAAAAAAAAAAAAAAAAGTTTAGGAATACTGAATAGCATTTGTAGTAATATTTAGCTTTTTTCCTACAGAATAGAATTTGCACAAAATACTGCATACTTCTGTTAATAATATTTTCTGATCTTCTGAGATTTAGAAAAATATATTTAACTTCTTATTTAGATCTAGACTGCTTACACTATATGTAACTGTGGGTGCGTTGTGTGCGATGTCATTTCATTTCTGCATCTGCAAATGAAATGTGTCTGTGTGTGTGTGTGTGTGTGTGTGTTCAGTGAGTAGTCAGTGTCAGTATATCTGAGTCAGAGCCAAACAGCTCTTTGTATAGCGGAGGGAAGTGGGAATGCACTGTGAGAGGGTAAAGCTGCCGGAACCATCGCAGTTTCTCAATATGCAGCGCACACAGAGACTTCAGCACTGGGACTCTTTGATACAGCTGGAAACACACAAAAACACAACATTACTAGTTAAAAAATCATTCCAGCCAGTACAACTCATTACTTTCTGCATTGAAATCCTTTGTCTTTCCTTCTTCTCCATCTCTTTTACCTTATGCAGTAGACTCTCTTGATTGTCTCTGTGCAGAATGTGACTAAGGGCAAGCTCCACATCTCTTCTGACTCTCTGTACTCGTTCTCTGTCCTCCAGACACGGTCGATCTACTCAAAATGTAGAGAAAGATTCATTGATTAAGCCCGTTGTACCTCGAAGTCAGGGTTTCTGCGTAATGTGGTTTTGCTGTGCTCGCCTGCATTGAGGAGGACCAGCGCAGTGAACACGGCCATCTGCTGTTCAGTCAGTCTCAGCGCACACAGATTGTGAGCAAACTCAAATACAGCAGCTATTAGATCACCGCATGCTGGAAAAAAGAAAAAAAACAGGGTTTGAACCATGTTGCCATTAGGGTGAAATGACTGATAATAAGTTAATAATGAAAAAAGTGAATCAGCGAGCAATTATTCCTTGTAAAAAAGAAGTGTAATTGTATCGAATGTGCACTTGCATATAAAATTAATGTTATAAAAGGCCACTTAAGTGTACTTAAAGAATGTACACTTTCTAAAAACACTTTACTACACTTTGTAATAATGTCAAATTAAATGTTTTTCTTGCATTTTTAGATTTGAATGTTTTAATCATCTTTTGCTGTTTGCTTATTTTGACACGTGACTAATTAACTAAGTTAGTTAATATATTTTAAATGCACTAAATTGCAACTTCATCATTTTTACAAATACATTCACATTTAAATACATGACAAGTTTCAATAGAAATTGCATTAAAGTATATTTTCGTTTACTATAAATCTTTGTTAGTACATTCGGCTGTATACTTTAATCACATTTCAAAGGAAAAATAATTTTGATAATTATATAATTATAATATGATAATAAATTAGTTTGTGATTAAAAAATCAGCACTCATGCAGTTATGCTAGTTACATTTAATATTAATTTAAGCTACATTTACTGTATAAATGTAACTACATTTTAATTTAAGTGCAATACAATTACGTTTCTGAAAACATTACATTCAGTTCACAATTAAGTATATTCTCTTAAACTATATTTTTCCATTGGAAGGACTTCTTTTTCACAAGGGATAAGATAAATGTGGCAAACAAGTTTTTATAAATAAGCTGACCAAAATCCTCTGGAAGTCTAACGTGCGATCGCTGTAAACCACAATATCCCTTTAACTCACCGAGGGATTTGAAAAGTTCTGTTCCTGCAAATTTGCCGTCAAAGAATACTGTGTTGTTTTCTGTGTTAAACATCCGACTCATCCGAACCAGAACCACTTCCATGGACCCTAGTAAGACAGAAAGGCACGCACAGAAAAAGGCAGAGAGGAGAGAGCAACGTACACAGAATTACAGAAAGAGAAATGAGAATGGAAGAGGAGAAGACAAAGCCAGAAAGGTGACAGGTTTTTGAGAGATAGACACAGGACAGAGAGAGAGAGATGAGAATGGAGCTATAAACCTTGTAAACCTTACCAGCCGTTACTGATTAACTAGTATGTTGCATGGACAGCTATATCTCACCACTCTTGAGGAGAGCAATTTGATCATTCTGACCCAGCTGACGGAATCCTGGGATACGTTTAGCAAACTCCACCACGTACTGAACAGCATCGGTCAGCCGCACCGCACAGTGCTGCCACATCTCATCCACCGACTGCAGAGAGAGGAAGAGAGAAACCTGAGTGGAGACAACCATACGCTACAAGACAAAAGTTTGCAAACATACTGAAACACTGGTATTAATATTTAAATGTGAGGCATGTGATTCCCTAAATATAACAACAAACGCATTATAAAATAGCAGGAATTTACAGGAATTCCAGGCCATCTTTAAATCTTTAAAGGCTGTATGTAGATACGTTTTTGTCAGTTCTGCAGTTCAGAACTCCATGTTTTTACTCGTATCTGATGGCAGTTCAAAGGTTTTTAACATTCAGAACACTTAGTTTGTCAAGATTTCTTTCGAAAAAACATTGCACTTGAAAAATTAAAATCCTCGTAATAGACCAGTGGCAGTTCAAATGTGTTTAACAGTCAGTTTTGCACTGACGACTTTGATCATTTAGCTTAATTATGACTTTATTTCTCACAACTTCTTTCTGTGACTTTACATCTCATAATTGAGATTCTATTCTGACGTGTGACTAATTTACTAAAGGGTTTTAAATATGAAGTTAATATATTTTACATAACTTCATCATTATTACAGATATATTCATATTTAAAATATATATTTAAATACATAACATACAATAGAATACATAACATTTCAATAGAAGTGGCATTAAATTAATAATACTTTAATAATACTTAAACCACATTTCAAAGAAAAAATAATTCTGATAATTATAATTATAATATGATAAATGATCATAAAGAAGTAGGTGATTCAAAAATCAGCACTCTGAAGTTATGCCAGTTACATTTAAAATTAATTTAAATTACATTTACTGTATATATGTAACTACATTTTCTTTGATTTAGTTTGAAATGACATCACACTTATTAATTCTTCGATTTAGTTTGAAGTATATCAGAGCCTTTACAATAAAAAAAAAAAAAGCTAAACTTTTTCTCTGCTGTGAAATAATTTTGCTTAATTATGACTCACTTATTTCTGACTTTACATCTCACGATTGAGATTTTTAATTAATTAATTAACACCGTGTCTACACTGGACGATTTGGTGTGGCATGATAAAATACTACAGAACTCTTTACAATCAGTGATGCTGTCTACAAATTTCAAATATGGTCGCTTTTTCGCATCCAGTGTTGACACACTTTAGCGGTTGTGGCGCGGCGAGTGTAGACATGGTGTAAATCACAAAGAGAAATGTGTTACTAATGCCACTGTTTCACATGGTCATCAGTTACAGCTGTGCTAGTTACATAAGAGAGGAGGAGATGTACTTTGCTCTGGTAAGCGTGGATCTCCTCTCTGCTGAAAACCTTCCATCTGAGAGCCTGCAGCTCTTCCGGCCGATACTGAGTCGTTTCTCTGTGAGAACGTACGATACTTGCAAAGAGCTCCTCTGTCAAAAAATAAACGGAGACATGTTAATCCAAAAGCAAAACCACACTACTACAGCACCACAAGGTGTGATCACATCCACTTTATAACACCACATATTACACATTAATCTTTAAACTGCTTGTGGTTCTCACCTGTGTGGAGAGATGTCTGGTAAGAAAAGAACAAGCTCTCAGGGTCAAAAGGACGAAACCCCATTTCACTGCCGCTCATGTTCAGAATAGCCTCTGGTGTAGACCCAGTGGAGTCAAATCCTGAAAGAGAGAAAGAGAGAAAAACTATAAACCACAATATCATATGAGATTTATCTACAAGATGAAAAGTACTTCCTTCGGTGTTGAATTTCTCACCTCTCCCAGCTGACAAGCTGTTGCTGTCCCCTCTTCTGTGGGAGCCCCTGTAGGCCAGACTCTGAGCCTGGGCCTCGCCTATGCGACACTCCAGGTATGGATGCACCTCTGGAGGGCAGCCTTGCAGGTCAGGCTCTACAGAGTAAGGGTAAGCTGGAGGTAGAGGTGGGATGAGATGTGGTGACTGTTCTCTGGGCTCTTTGCTGGATCGGTAGGCTGGGAGAGGCTGGGGCTCTTGGACTGAGTTGGCCTGAAGACGCTGCTGCTGCCGATGTCTCTCGACTTCTGCAAACAGAGAGTCTCTCTGGCGCTTAGACATACGACCAAACTTCACCGCTGAGGGAGATGAGAAAACATAACTTCAGTTATTAGACTGCATAAAATTTTGAGTGAATTAAAAACAGCTTTAATGCACAAACTGAGCACCACAATTGTGCTTTCCAATAAGAAAATAAATCACAGATCCATCCATGCTTCTTACCGTCGCGGCTCATTCCTTGAGCGACACATTTTTTGAGGCGGCAGCTCTGGCAGCGGTTACGGCTGGCGCGGTCAATGGGGCAGTTGCTCTGTCTGGAGCATGAGTACTGCACGCTTGAGGACTGACTTCTGCGGAAGAAGCCCTTTTGGGAAAGACAGAGAGGCGGATGGGGTTTAGAACAATTACATGTGATGTGTTAAGGAAGCAGGGCATCCTGTTTGTGAATCCCTTACATCCAGCTTAAATTATGACTATTTTATATTAGTAAAGTATTTTTTTCTTTTCCTTACCTTGCAGCCCTCACAAGTGATGACTCCATAATGAACCCCTGATGACTTATCTCCACAGATCTTACATGGGATCACCTCAATCTGAGCTATAGACGCAAACAGAACAATAACAACACAGACAATGAAGCCTTGATCATGAGCTTTACCACAAATGTGTTGAGACTTCACAGTTGTTTGAAATAATATGTAATGCTATTAATCAGATTAAAATTCTAGCCAGCAGAGGGCAGTGTATGTTTTTAACATAACACTGATAATGAGAGGAATTGTTTGAGAACCAGTCAGAATATTAGAATGATTTCTGAAGCATCATGTCAAACTGAAGACTGGAGTAATGGCTGCTTTAAAACTATATTACAATTCAAGACAGTTGTAAATGTAATCATATTTTACAATATAACTATTTTTACTGTATTTTGATCAAATAAATTTAGACATGGTGAACATAGGTGACTTGCAAAAACACACACACACAAAAATTTACACAGTTACGTATATATGTATATGTATATAAACATTTTAACCGAACTATTTATCAATAATTATATGCAATTAAAGCACAGGCATTCCAAGGGGAAAAAAACTTTTTAAGTTAAGTTTAAGACATCAGTTTCAGTGCTTTCAAATGTTAAAATGGTCAGAGAAAAGTCTTACATTTTCCAAACAGGTATTTTGTGATGGAAGAGTAGACTAATTAATATGATTAAATGAAACACTGGATGATCTGGGGGGGGGGGGGGGGGGGTTTGTAGTAGATATCCTTATGTGTATTTGCAGTTAAATACAAACTCAAAGTATTCAAGTTTACAAGCACAAATACACAGGAGTAGATATACACAAACCTGCTGAAACACAAACACACCCTGGTTTTGTAACAGACTGGAGATAATCCCTGAAAGCCACATTAAGAAATCCTAATCTAATGAACAGAGGGAGCACGAGGAGGAGGAGGATGGAAAGGAAAGAGAGAGGTATGAATGAAGCGTAGCTGTGCTGTTCTCTGCTACAAACACAAACACACATGCACATATATGCATATTATTTGTCAACTCTCCATTGGTGACTATAGCTTGTATACTAGGCTAATGATATTTTAATGATATACAAGACTGTAAGGAAAACATAATTTATTTTTTCAGGTTTCATAAGTGGGGACATTTGGTCTGAAAATGTAGCACAAACCTGACACACAGGCGTGCACAGCTGCAGACCTACATTAAAAGTGAGATTATAGTGTATTTAACAATAATATAAGAAACACAAAATGCACAGGCACATGTTTTAAAACCCATTAGTTTAAGTTGCAGTATAACAGAAGTAGTGGCTGATATTGTCTTCTGAATTATGGTTTACATCCAAGTGAAACAGATTATCAGAAAGAAAACCCTGTAGAACGGGGACTTTCTTACACAGGTTGTTGACTTGATGGAGACGGATCTGAATGCAACTTGTGATCCGTTAGGTAAAAAAACGTATGCATTGATAAATCATTTGTTATAAGATCAACAATATGCATTTTGAAAATAGAATGAATTATCATTTCATGCTTATTTACTGTATATTCTGGAGTCTTGTCGCTTAAGATAGAGAGAGGTTTTCTTACATTTCCGGTGTATTTGAAGGTTTCTAAGCTAAAACCCAAAATGTATGTGTTCTGTACATTAGTGTGTGTGTGTGTGTGTGTGTGTGTGTGTGTGTGTGTGTGTGTGTGTTTAGTCAAAATGACAGTAAATCTAACCTACTTATTTCTTGGAATCCAGCAATGTGTGTGTGGCTATGTGATGTGGTCACATCGTCCAGTACCATGGAACATGAGTCCCTTCCCTCAAGCATGCATACACACCTACACACACACACACACACACACACACACACACACACACACACACACACACACACACACACAGACACACACACACACACACACACACACACACACACACACACACACACACACACACACACAGACACACAGACACACACACACACACACACACACACACACATGCAGGTGGGAGGAAGTACATATACAGTGCAAAAGGAAGTGAATCAGAGAATGATACAAGGTTAAAGTTCATAAGTTTAAAGATGCATTCCACAGAGGCTTATTACTAAAAGAAAAAAAGAAACAGAAGAAATTTCTTTTATTGAGAGCTGCCCTTATGGGATTACATTTGAAATTGTTTACCAAGGGTCAAATTGAATCGCTGTTGTCAAATTGAAATTGAGTGAGGAATTATATTTTGCTCAACATCGTAACTGACATTTGCTGAAAACATGTCATTGTAGCAAAAAACACTTAATTTCATTAATATCTTGAATATATGAAAGGAACATGACATTGCAGATTAGATTTGCTGTTTCTTTGGCTGATCAGTGGTGCTCTGCTGTTCATGCACATTATTTGTGCCAGCAGCAGTTTTGTCTTATGGGAATTCAGAGTGTATTGTGAGGGTGGCTTATAATGTAGACATGAACTCTGAGCTTTCTGGATTTACTGTGATACGCCACAGTTCTCAATATCTGTGAATGTAGCACAACAACATTGGGCTTAAATGTCAGGTGAATTGTCAGTCATCAACATTTGTTGCAGCATATGATGCTGCATCTGTAAAAGATTTGTCTTTTATGCAAGTCCTCTTTTTGGCTTTTGTGTTGATCTAATTTCTTTATAACCTTCTCTCTACCTTGCCAATTTTTTTTCTTCATAGAATTTTCCAAATACACAAAAAAATGAAGGTTCCATTCTATCACGATAGAAGAACCATTTTATATTCCCCATTCACTTACTTCACTCCTGAATGAATCAAATTAATGAATAAATGACTTAATCATTAAGACATTAACCACCACCTACTGGCAGTTTAAGTTTATTATTTTGAATATCATTTCATTAAAGAAATAATTTCCTAGTCATAATAATAAAATTAAGAAAATAAATTATTAAAGTTATAGTTCACCCAACCAAAAACGAGAATTCTGTCATCATTTACTCACATGGTCCAAAATAGTGGGCTATATTAAATAAATTTAATCAAACAAAATATTTCTTCCTGAACCTACTTTTTGTAATGCCTGATGCTTTGCACAACAATGACTTTAAATTATCTTTTGGGAGTCATTTCTACAAATTTGATGCGCGATTAATTCGATTTATTAATCACCACATCATGTAATTTATTAGATAAAAAAATGTAATCGCTTACCAGCCCTAATCTAAATATTATATATTGGAATTATTAAATTAAACCATATTTAATTATATTTTAGTTACTTATTAAAATCTATGGAGGGAGAAATGAAAAGGATAGTTAGATATCTTAAAAGGAAAATAATTTGGTCATGTATTCACCCTCAAGTTGTTCCAAACCTGTAAGAGTTTGTGTCTTCTGTTGAACACATAAGAAGATATGGTCCCCAACAACTTCCATTGTGTGGAAAAAATTAAAAATACTATGGAAGTCAATAGCTACCGTCAACTGTTTGATTCTTCAAAATATCTTATTTTGTGTTCAACAGAAGAAACAAACTCATGCAGGAAAGTGAGTAAATGATGGCAGAAGTTTCATTTTTGGGTGAACTATTTCTTTAAGGTGGTCTTTTTGAATAGTCAAATAATTTAAATAATATTTTGACTTTTGTTTCATTTAAAATTGGCTGGTGTCCAAAAAAATAAAATAAAAATAGATGTTAAATTATTATTTAAAACCATAAAAGATTTAAATAAAATAAATCTTCCTCACCTCCCACCTTTTAGTTTTGGAACACTTTTGGTCCGTTACCGTGCATTATTAATTCACACCAGTACCCTTCAGAATAACACGTGCAATGCTGCTTAACCCAGGGTTAAAAAGGGCTTAACCTGGTGTTAAAGAAGACATTTACTAATTGAGTATAGTGTGAACAGTCTATAACAATAATGGATTATGCTATTATTCTGAAATGAATATATCATTTCATAAAAAGGTGATCTGAGTTCAAGTGGAATCTGAATGTGTCTTGTCAGCCTGACCTTTTCATGTCAGAAATTCAAGCTTCTTTTGATGAGTTTTCCCACCTGGTCCATCAAAGCCCTTACAGTGGGTGAATCAAAGAAGGGCATTTTTCTCACAAAAACAGCTAAATCAAATAACACGTCACAAGAAAACAGGGAGATTCACCGTGACTGACTTATACTGGGGGAATATTGAGTGTGAGGAGGTGGACGCGAAGGTGTTAACCTCAGAGTCTTTTTAAGTGGTTTACTGGCTTCTCTTTCACTCTGACTTTCCCTCTTTCATGCATTATCTCGTTCTTTCTTTCCCTCTCTCTGTCTCGCTCACAAAGGATGCGACTGCCAGTAATATGCTCTTTCATCTGTGTTTTGTACTGCCAGGAATGTCCATCCCCCTCTTCACCCCGCCTCTCTCTTTCTCATCCTCTCCTCTCCAAATCCCACCATCTCCCAAAGGAAGTTTAATGGAAATATTAATCTGATACGGCACTCATAAACTTGTTTTTTTTTTAAACTACATCACAAGAAATCAAAACATCTCATATTTCTTGTCTGAAATTGACTGCAATATTAGTCATGCAATATCATGCACATTTATAACGTGTTATAATAAAAAAAATGATGTACAGATAATCAAATAAACATAAGTTGCTAACCTACGTGTCACAAGCTGGACATGGACATTTTTTATGATTAAAGGCCTTTGACTAGTTAAAAAAGTATGATCTATTAACCATATGGCAGAAGGCACATACTGGGTTGTGTATAACAGGTATTTTCAGCAAAGTTTAGATCGCATTGATAATTTAGAGAAGGAATTATTGCATACAATAATTCGAGTGTGCATGTTTCTGTGTCAGTGTGTGTTTATGTCACTGTGTCAAGGTGTCTTTATTTAGGGCACAAAGGAAACTCCTTGCAACAGTTTTTGCAAGAGTGTGTGTCTCATGTCAGAGTGTGTGTGTCTGGAGAGAAGGTGTGAATGTGGGTTGACGTCCTATCTACTGCATGTGACATTACTGCCATGTTTGTTTGTAGTTTTGAGTCAGTCGATAACTTAAATGCCATATGATTTATAACTCTGGAGCTAGGTAAACGACAGCATCACAGTTCTTGTTTGGCAGATGGCACCACAGAAATAAGCATACATAGTTATTTTCACCACTGATGAACCTGAGATGTAAGGCAGTGTTTGATTTACATTCCAACAGTCCATTACAATCATTTATGGGCCCTAAAGACAGCAGCTAAAATGTCTAACATGAGACTTAATTATAATTTTTAATTTCAGTTGTCATACATATTTTTTTCCATTATTGTAGTACGTCAACTTAAAATCCACTTAAACGGAATGAAAATGTTTTAATTTAGTTCTAAAAATGTTGTAAATGTATTTTATTTTAAGAACATTTTTTTTTCGTTAACTATAATTACCCTGCTCATGATTTTGCAAAAAACAAAAAATGTATTTCATAAGGCCATACAGCTACTTTTGGATAGCCGTTGATGGAAATGATTGAAGAAAACTTCATTTCCTGTAACTGCGTACTGAAACGAGAGCCAATAACAATGAACGTTTATCTCCCGCCTCATTTTCAACGTTTTCTTTTCTTTCTTGTGCGCTCGTAGGAAAAGTCTGTAAAATGGAGCACAATGTACTGTGCTAATTTGAAGGAACTGATTTTTCACCTGTGCTTTACTGTATTTTGAATTGTTCATTTCATTTTGTTATGTTTTAGAGTTAAAGGAAATTCGTATTGTCCTAACAGAAAATTGTTCGTACCTTTTGTGTTAGATTGTACTATCTAGCACACTCACATGCTACACAACACTTTTAACATCTCCATGAGGGATTTCTTTACTAAGGGGGTCTCTGTCACACACAAGCATAATCTAAAAAACAATGTCTTCCTGGGTGCCTTGCTTGTGTTTTCTGTCTGCTTGTGTTTAAATTACACCTTGCACACATAAACTCCAACTAAAGAGAAATATCTGCATAGAGACAAAAAGCTTCTCATTCTCATGATATCGCTCTGAAACCACATGCTGATAAAGAACATTTCTCTTCTTCTCTTCTCTGCTATCTGTTCACCTAAACCACATGCTGATACTGACTAAAAAAGCCTTCTTGTTTCTCATTTCCTCTGCTCAGATGATGACAAATATACCAGAAAATAAAAGTAAAAAAGAGAAGAATTGCCTAAATTTCTGTGATTTTGAGATCAGAATTATTACAGAGTCCTGCAAAAAAAAAAAATCTGACTCTCAAACTGAGTTTGAATATTAGGCCTCTAAAAAATACTGCAATTTTTTTGTTTGTTTGTTTACATTAGATTAATAACAATTATCACATTTGCTAATGTGAATTAATGTAGTATTACCACAAATGACTAATTATTAGCAGTCATTAATCCCTGAGGTACTCACCACAGATGAAGATCAACAGAAAGCATTGACGTATCCATACAAAATTGCAGAAAAATTAAGGCAAATGTTCGCAATGGAGAAAAACTGAATTAAACACTTTTTTAAGTTTAAAACTGAACAAACTTTTGGAATTGTACTTAAATTATGCACTATAACTGTGAGAGATTTCTATATGTATATCTTTCAGGTCATACAGGTTTCCAGAAATGAAGATACTATCTCACCTATATATATTGCTGCTTGACTGTAAGTAAGATGTGAGCTGAGATATGTCGTAAATGATTATCTCTGATGTAGCACTGATAGAGAAAAATTACATAAAACTATACCGCAACTTCAGTATTTAGGTCTGAAAATGCCACTGCAGATGGTGCAGGTCCTCCTACTTTTTTTTTTTTTTTACATCTTTTTTAAAAATGTTATGTTTTTCTTTATTAATAGAATTTTTTTCTCTCTCAATTTGAACATGCAGGCTTTAGACTTTGTGTGAGACACTCAACTTTATATATATTTATATATATATACTGTATATAATTTTCTCACACTTCTGTTCACACACACAATAAAGACAGTGAAGCCAAACATAAAAAGCAGTTACAAATGTAAAGTACATAGAAAACTATAGTTCTGTTTATATGATATTAAGTTATTGGATTTGATATGTTATAACATATGCATGTTATTTTACTGCTTTAGCTAAATGCAATATCTGTTCTCAGGACAACAAATGAATGTCTAATGAAATGTTTAATGTGGAGAAAGAAAGCAGAAAATGTAGAATCTCCAAAAGCTCATATTAAAGATAGTCTTTGGATTTAAGACCCCATATTGTACCTTCTTTAGAAACAGCATTCTGCACCGTAAACTAGTGAAAAACCTCAAGGTTCCACTAACGGAAATACTCGAGTTGAACACGAGTGCTGTGACAGGACAAAAAAAAAGAAAAAGAGTCACCAAGAGAAAGAATGAAAGAGAGAAGAAGAGAGAACCTGGAAACATCAAGAGCTTTATAGCGTTCAAAGAAAGACAATTAAACAGATACTGATGAGACAAACTGAGCAATTCTGCAAGATCCTTATTTGATGCAGCACATTTGATTAATATCTAACTGAATAACATATCTGATGCTAAGACTTGCTAATAAAGTGCTAGAACACTATTGTTTCCCTATAACAGCTCAATGTTTAAAATAAAAAATCACAAGCTTTTGTGAAACAAAAATGAAAAAAATGAATGTTTACTAACATATAATTAATGTAAGCTATTTCTGAAATAAATATTTATTTTTCTAAAATAAAATATGAATTAGTAATAGCAATTAGTTTACCTCTCTCTCTCTCTCTCTCTCTCTCTCTATATATATATATATTTATATATATAAATTCACAAAGCAGCACACACACAAAAACTTCTTTTGTCACAGGAAAGGGCCAGAAGATAAGATGAAATAAGCTGAGCTTGATAAGACAGTTGTGCTTAGCATGCGGTTTCAGACACACACACATATATACACGTTTATATATTTTTTCATTGTCTAAATTAATAATACATATGATCTTAGGTTTTAAAGGCACTGAATTATCTTTTTTTTTTATCGGTCTGAAAAAGCTTGGTAAAGAATATCTTTTGGATTTTCAAGGCTTTAGTCACAGAGTCATAAGTCAGAGATATTAAGACATTTAAGAACAAGAGTGAAAAAGGCAAAAAAAAGCGCCAAATTTATACATATATCAGTGTGCTGAGCACATTTATGAGTTTCAGCTTTCCTTTTGTAAAATTCAGTTTCATAAGCATTCTGTATGAAAACAGATGTAGACTGATTTTTTTTTTAACTTTTTTAAACATAAGCCAGTTCATAAACTTTTGATCTTTTTGATTGCACTGTTTTACCTGGTAACAGAAAAACTAGCCAAAATGTAGGCGATGGAAAAATAGCATTCAAACAAAAGCTCTGCATGCACACCTGTGCACATACACTCACGTGTGTGTGTGTCGACATACAGACTCACACACAGGGACTGAACGGGTGACCACAGCGCAGAATAGTCTTGCAGCTGGCGAAGCTTTCATTGGCAGTAAATTCAGAAAGTATGTGTGTGTGTGTGCAGTTAGAATCTAGTGCAACGTAGCAAAATGCCACATCTACATGTTTTCTTAATGTGCGTATAAAACCAAAAAGTGTGTTCAATAAAATCTAACAATTTTCTTTCCAGTTGCGTTCATCGGATAAAGATCAAAACAGCTATCCCGGAAGGTCTTTCTGCTCGCACCTTCCTCTCTGCCTCAGTCTGACTGACTAAAGCAGTGCTTCTCTCTGTCTAATACAGAATTAAAACAAGACCTTTTAGGCGTTTATGCAGAAGAACAAGAGTGAACTGTTCCCATAAGGTTCAGATATCTCATGATTCTATTCTTAAATGTCTTAAATAAGTTGTATAACAATTTACTAAGCATATCATCAAACCAAATTCTTAAAAAAAAGTTTAACTATAGTTTTTAATAAAAAATAAATAAAGTAAAACAAATTAATAAAAAATATCACTAAGGACTGTCTTTACAAATCTTTAAACATTTTATTGTATTGAAAGGAATTTTTCTGATACACAAAAAAATGGCATAACTATAGCAAAAAACACATGCGTTTGCAGTCTGGACATGATTACCTTTCATAATTAAAAAAAAAAAATACTAAAGTTAATAAAACATGAAGTAACATATAGAGGTGTGGAAATGATGCAGTGACTAAAATATGAAATAAAATCAAAACTATCTTTTATTTTAGTTTCTACAAAGAAACTCGCAACTTACAACGCACACTGTTCATCTTCATGAGGTGCATCCTGGGATGTTTTTCCAACAGTATTTGTTTATAATGTATTTTATACATTATATATAATTTGTTTAAATGTAAACAATTTATCTAGCAAAGAAATGGATAAGTATTGTAGACAGTTTATATCTATCCAGCATTGAAGCTTTTTTAAGATCATGAGAAACAAATGAATTTGCACGAGTACGTACACAATAGAAAATGTATTTTTGAAATGAAAATCAATGCAAGAGGTGAGACACTCTCAGTTGTGGTTGGAATCTGGAATTATTTTATAGTGCCTTAAGTACTTTTCTTAATCACACACAAACACATGTTTTCAGTGCTTTCAGTAGGGTGCCGGACTACAGCGAGAGCTTCAGTGCAAACCTGCATCAGATAATGCAAAGTGATAAGATACAGCACAGCTGAGTTCAGCAAGTTCTGCTAGATTTGTAGCAATTTTGATGAGTAGATATTTAACCACATACGATATGTGGGCTGCTACGGAAAATTCAGTTTTAGGGGATTGTACAAAAATGCCTGTTTAAGAGTCATTTCTGAAGGGTGTCCACATCCACAAGCCTCATGAACGAACATCATCTGATACAGTACTCTCGGCGTCCTTAGGTTTTGTCTGTGTGGGTTTCAGGATAAAGTAAACAAAAATACAGGGAGAGTTAAAGTTCGTCTTTATCCTTTTAGCAGTTTCTTCGCCTTTATTCTGTTAAGGCCACACACAATGACTCAGAACTGAGGATGTTATATTGAGGCAGTTTCTGAAAGCGAGACCATATCTTGCAGTGTTCGTTTTATAAATGAGATATTCTTCAGTTAAGCCCTTTATCTGTAGGCTCCTCATCATATCTATAGTTGTGGTACTAATCATAACAACCACAAAGCACAAGATAAACTAATAATCAACTGATACTGTGGCTTCTTCTGCTAGGTTCCTGACTAACCGTTTACCAATCTAGATTAACTGATATTGTCTCAATTTATTGTGAGTGCATGGATCTATCTAAAGTTTATATTTATAAAAAAAAAAAAATCTAAATAATTATCTGCCTTATTTTTTATTTATTTTTTGTTAAGAAACACTGTAAAAGAACTGATAAATAGATAATTTAGGATAATATCACTTAATTGAGTTATTATGATTATGTTTTTCATATGTTTGAATGTCAGAGCATAGCACAGAAAAGTCCTGTTATTTCAAATCGTTTATAAGATTTTGTACAGATTGAAGAAAGTACCCAGTTAAATCTAGAGTTTAAAAAGGGTACTTTCCATATCAACTTGATTATTCACTTTTTCATGTCAAGTCAGATTTTAGACTAAACTAACGTTGTGCTTTAATATGAATTGTGAAAATGGAAATGGCATACTTGATGTTGAATGTGTGAAAATCCCTCTTACTAAACTCAGTGAGAATGAGAAGAGTCTCACACCCACGCTGGATCCACTTCACACATACACACACACACACACACACACACACACACACACACACACACATACGTTTGTTTTTGTGAAAAGTGGGGACATCCCATAGGCGTAATGGTTTTTATACTGTACAAACTGTATATTCTATGGCCCTACACCTAACCCTAACCCTCACAGGAAACTTTGTGCATTTTTACTTTCCCAAAAAACTCATTCTGTATGGTTTATACGAGTTTTGAAAAATGGGGACATGGGTTATGTCCTCATAAGTCACACTCTCCGTGTAATACTTGTGTTATACCCATGTCATTATACAGAGTTGTGTCCTGATATGTCACAAAAACAAGAGCACACACACACACACACACTACCCATGAGTCTACTGTTAAAGCCATTAATAAATTAATAAATAAGGTAAAGGTAAATATGAAGCAAGTATGAAAAATAGAACAAGAACAAATGTAGCTACATGGCAAATTTGTATTAAGTACTTTTCTAGTATATTAAACCTGCACAAGCGTCTTATCATGTCAATTTGAATATTTTAAGAGCACTTTAAATTATAAAAAAGGCACATGGATTCTATTAAAAACATTGGTTATTATGTTGTGCATTCACGCCATCTTTCATCCGTCATGAGGTCATCAGGTTCATCAGGCAATGCCAAGGCATTTTGAATTTATAAGAAATTATAAATCAAAATCCTGATCTCAAAATCAGATCTACGCTGCTTTTTTGTATTCCTACAAAGTCCTGCATATCATACAATCTCATCCTCCATGATGTGAATCATCCAGCTCTGACTTCAGTGGTTCAAGACACCTCGGACGTTTCATCTCCCTGCTAATATGGTGGAACGAGTCACGTACAACTACAAACAACACAGCGAAACTCCAAAAAGGTCAATCTGAAAGTATATAATCACTACATCCTAAACTAGAGTTTGATGAGCAAGACGGAAGAACAAAACGGACACAAAAGTGTTTTGCAACTTGTCCTTTGCGATATAAGTTGAAATCATTACTTACAAAGACATGAGGATGCAACTGATGTTTAACATACATTTGTCACACACCAGCACAAACCTTAGTGAAAATACATACTTACTAGGCCAAACAAAAAACACAAATGCCTACCTCGCATCATCTTCACAGCATGTGTGAACTGCTGTCTTTCTCTGGTGAAGATACACGTCAAAATCACTCAGTATGGTTGACAGCACTGTGTCACAGTTAATCAAACTTCTAAACAGATGATGCTGTCGCAAGGTGAGAGATGACAGAGAGATTAGGTGGTTGTCTGTCCGTAGGTGACAGAGAGAGAGAGCATTTGTGTGTGTTTGTATCTGTGAGTGACAAAGAGGGAGAGGGCCTGTCCCTTTCAAACTGTAGATAGATACACCTCTTTCTACCGCGCACGCATTCTCTGTCCGTCTATAGGTGGACTCTTCTTTCTCTTTCTCTTTCCATTTCAGCAGTGAGCAGCTCACCTCTGTATGTTTGTTTTCAATGCATCTGTCTTTCTGAAATCCTGAATTCCTCACTCTATCCTGCTCCTTTTCCAAAAGTGGACACACAACTAAAAACTCCCAAACACTATCAAACTATCCTGAATCATTTCTGTTCCTTGGTTTGTGCTCTCAGGGAAAAAAAGGGCCAAAAGCTATCTCTGGGACAGTACCCTTTAAAAATGTACACTTTTGTACCTTATTTACCCCTAAATGGTGCATATTAGTACCTTAAAGGTAAATATTAGTGCCTAAATGGTACAGGTTAGTACACCTATTACAGATTTTGTACCCTTTAAACAAGACATGCAGGGTTTTAATTGTAAAGAGCTGACTTGTCTTTTGTCTATTATTTTTAATGACGAACCGTTGAGAAAGGATATGAGGCTGTCTGATAGGCGCCAGAGCTTATTGGTGTAAACAACTTGGTCGTCATGTGATATTGTTGCCGCAGAGTGTTATTATTGCTTTTCATTATGAATCATGGTTCAACCACGCTCTGCCTGTTTTCTAATCCACCTATAGTCACACTCAAACAAAGCCAGAACACTAATATGATATAAAAACATACTTTTTCCTAACATTTTTATAGTGAATTTGACTGCTAAACAATGTATGTAATTGTAATGATACAGAGGTTCTGTGGATGCTGTCACGAAGGTCAAGTTGAAATGCAAAAACAAAATATTAAAGAAAGAGCAAAAGAAAAAAAGATGAGAAATACTTAATGCACGCTTGTAATCAAACAGAGGCGGGAAAAGTTTTAAACAGCATCTTTTCACCAAAATACTCTCAGATCTTATCCTCATTCAGATGCACACACCCGTAGCTGTGCGCACCTGTGCGTGTGTGTCTACGGTAGCTTTGCTCACATTTAAACATACAGCTTTTGTGGCTGAAGTAAAAATATATGTGGATACAGGTGCATTGTGTGAGTGTGTTCTTTACAGGTGTAATAATGCACCGCTTTGCTACACTGATATAGGCCCCCCTCCTATAACCACAATGGAGGGGTTCTCTGATATGCAAAAAACAACATGCATGGGGGTTAAACAAGCCACCTCTCAAAGCATGCAAACACGCATGCACACACTAGGAAACTGATATTATACTCTATTATACAACATAATAGCACAGCTACACAAAGGGAACAGACAGTGCATAAGTGATGGTTGAGATTCTCAGTTGTACTTACTTAGATGGGATTTCTTATGCACTGAATTTCCTAAAGAGAGACAGAAAACAATAGTCAGTTATGGGCAATTAATACGTTTAATGCAACTATACATGTTCTTAATATGTTAAATATAAAATCCAACATGACTGTAATATAGCATGAAAATACTAGCTGTAAACATGTCAAATGTCTCTGTTGATTTTCTCATGTCACTACATCAGTCACTACATTAAAAAAGTGAAAATCACAATATATTGTCAAAATGTTGAAAAATCTTAATTATCTCTACTTATATATATACTTATATATATATACTATATATATATATATTTAATTATTTTACATAATTAAAATAATTCCATTTCATTTTAATCACCAAAAATTTTATATTCAGCTTTAAACTAGTTGCATTTGTTAAGCTTTCAGCCCTGTTAATCCATAGATCATAATTATCAAACTAATATTTTTCCAAAAACTAATAAGTTTATCAATAACTACAAACCAAACTTTGGTCCCAAACTAGCTAGACTCTACCGAGTTACAGTTTATATTATTATTATTATTATATTATTATTATATATAATTTATACATTTTTAGTTTGACCATTTAGTTTAAATGGACAGTCCACACAAAATAAAAAATATAAATTCTGTCTTCATTTTCTCACCCTCAAGATGTTCCAAACTGTATGAGTTTCTTTCTTCAATGGAACATAAAAATATTCGTTGATTTGGTAAGTAACCATACAGTTCATGGTCCCCATGGTACGGAAAAGAAATTATTATATGGAAGTGAGTGGGGACCAGGAACTGTTTGGTTACCCACATTCTTCAAAACTTCTTCAATCTTATTTTGTGTTCATCAAAAGAATGAAACTATCTCAGTAATGATTAACATTTTGAAGCATATCTTTCTTGAAGAAAACCCAGCATTTTTTAAAGAGTACCAGGGCTAAGTTAAGACCCTATTCATGGAAAGTGTCAGTGTTATTCACACACCCACACATACTGAACAACTAAAATTATAAAATGTATGCGTGTACACACACTAGCACATGTACACAAACACACATGCATGCCTTTATTTGCATGAAAGCACAAACACACATTATCACTTACATAAAAAGCCCACTCAACCCCCATCCAAGCCCACACATGAGCACAAACGGCAATCTCCGTTGTCTGACGTTTGACCACACTTTGAGAAAGTTCAGATTTGATGCTTTGTTGGCCGTTTCCGATAGGTATTTTTAGCAGTGTGTCTGTCTGAAGACATAAGGCAGGTACGATAACCATCACTGGGAAGAAGACTTGGCCTCTGTCTCTATTACTTTCTCTCTCTGTCTCTCACTCCGGCTGTCTCTCTCACTCTTCTTCTCCCTCTTTGAAGGGCTTTGTGGCTTTTTGAAAAAGTCACTTTTGCTTATGTAGCGGAACACACACAAATAGGTGCGTGGCGACTTGCAGACGCACTCGGAAACAAAGACTCTCAAAGCAGGTATTTCACAACTCCATCTCACGATTTGCCTAATAGCAAAAAAAAAAAAAAAAAAAGAAAGAAAAGAAAAGAAAGAAACCATGACCGGTGCCATTTTCAGTGTGAGTTTTCAGTCAGTGGGATGGTCAATTCTCTGGATTTTCTCACATTCTACAAAAACAATGACACATTTTTGAGTGTATGTATGATTATAGATGTAAAAGAGCAGTGACATTCATCTTTTGATCACAGATTAAAGGATTCTCTGAGGTACCTGAATGATTGATATAAGGCACCATGGTAACAGATCTAAATGCAGTTGGATCACACAGCCAAGCCCTGATTACACTAATTATCGCTCCATTCTGGCCACCTAGCACAGGTACTTGACCATGATCGAGCTATTACAGGACCAGAGAGAAAAAAAGAGAGAGATTTTGAGTGCTTGACTTAATGATCAAACGTTTGTATGCAGACTATGTGTCTAGCATTATTGTTAAAATAGCAATTTCAAATGTACATACAAATACAAAACCACATATATACAAATTAGCAAATCAAGTCATTAAAACAAGAAAGTAAAAGTCTAGACACACTGAAAAACACAGATAGGGCAAACTGACATGTGGGCCTCTGTTATCATTGTATGAAATAAACTTATATCTTCAGTCTTGCTTGCAGTGAACAACAATTGTCAGGTGACAGCTACAGTGTACAATATCTAGGTCTAAGTCATCTGCTCTCCTACACATTTAATAGGGCTACAAAAAGGAACCATACTGAAGTTAACAGATGTTTATGCACTTAGTATTTGTTTTTTGTTTTTTTCCTCTTCAAGTCACATAATTTTGTGATTGCATTCCATCTCTTTGCTGTTAGTGTGATTTTACCAGGATCTATGAAGACACTGAAGCTTAAAAGCATTACAAAGGTACAACAGTGAACATTCCCAGAGCTGAGCGTATTGTGAAAACACAATGCCCAGAGAACAAGACTCACTTTAAAGGAGGAATAGGAGATATCTGTGCATGAACATACAGCAAACGCAACACTAACATAACTATTTTTCTAAGTAAACACTGCTCTTAAAATCAGTTTTTATACTCTAAATTTTAATGCACAGATCTATTTTGACATCAGAATTGTTGTCCCATTCATTGCACTGTGTCATCCACTTTGTTGGTAGTAATGAAAGGACTTGTGATTGTGCAGTACTTAGTCGATGAACTCACGCTGAACAAAAAACATCTGTTTTGATAGGTATGGAGTGGATCCCTAGTAACTTAACAACTAAACTTAAAACACATCTGATAAAAAAGAGAAATACAGTAAATAGTCAATCAATCTTGTTGACAAAACGAATTTGTATGTCTATGCATTGTATAGATGTTTACTTCTACTTCTACTTTCGCATGTAGCACAAGTTGTGGGAATCTCCTCGACGACCTAGATGATGCAATGACCCTCATAATGTCCCAGAAAAGGCATTGTCCACATTACGACCAGTACCCATGCAGACCGCAGGGCCCCTTCTGACTTCTCTAATGCCTCTTCCTCTGCAACCTGCATCTACGATGCATCGAAGCATCCTATAACATGAATCAGTCTACTATGAAACAAACTTTGGAACAAGCAAGGACCTTGATCAACGTTGTTTGTTTTCAACGAGTTTTGACAATGGGGCAGCCCTAGAAACAGCCAACTCTCCGGACAGTGAAATAAGAGGTCAACTATCCAAGTACTAACCAGGCTTAACCCTGCTTAGCTTCAGTGGGTAACCAGTCAAGAGCTGCAGGGTGTTAAGATGCTGGAAACATGAACTGTGAGCTGGCAGTAGTCCTCTGTTTTTCTTCTATAACAAGAAGTCTCTGAGGACCCCTGCTGCTATACAAGAGAGATCAACAAGTCAACAAACATCCCATAAAAACTGACCCATCCTGAGAGACTAACTTCTAAAAAGTACTTTGAACTCAGCTAGCTGTAAATGACAATGAATGTATATAAATAACTGTAAAGATACAACACAGAGCATCAAAGTTATTTCAGTTTTCAGTTGACAGCCATTGACGTTATCACGAGTCTCAAGATTTGCCTCATCTATGTAGATTCATTAACCGCTATAAGGTAACACATGCCATATCGTCGTTGAGTGTTTCATTACTTTGTGGTTTCCTTTTGTCGCACCCATCTCTTCCTCTGTTCAGTCTTTAAAGTTCGTTCACACTCCCACCTGTATAAAATCTCCCCCGTGTTTAGTCAAATGTCACTCTACCTTCGTAATCACCATATTCACATATTAGTTTGGGAAGGAAGAGTGTTGCAAAGTGTGTGAATCTATATGATTGGTTTGTGTGTGTGAAAACAGGTAATCTGTGTAGTGGGGTAGTGGAGGTAAAGCTTTTGGATCTCAGATTAGCCAATCGGCTTCTGGAAATAGATCAGGAATCCAAAGACACTCGCTAAACACTAATCTTTCCTTTAATCCAGATTATGTCCATTCTTACCACACACAGAATTATTTACAGTATTTCTGGCAAGGTGATGTGAGGGTAGGTTAGAGAGAATGAGAGAAATAGAGACTAAAAGCAAGAGAGAGAGAAAGAAACTGAGAAAATGCTGAATGAGAAATGAGTTTTAGGGTTAGTAACACAGAGCCATCTAACATCAGAAGAGACTGAACTAGATTTCTGCATTCAGGAGCGGAAAATTGTGGATATGATATAAAAACTAAAGGTGGATAAACCCTCAGTAATAACGTCCACACACACGGCCTAATTCATATTGCTTATGCTCATGAAAGCGGAGTGCTTTGCTTTTTCATTAGAAGCGGCAGTTATTAAAACATTAAGATAATGTCTGGGGACCTATGAAATAATTATTTGATGACTCTACTGTGTAAAGAGGACAGATTCGAAAATCATGAAGGCAAAGAGATGCAGAATGCATCTGGTGATGAACAGTTATCAGGAGGGTCCACAATATTAAATACATAAAGGTTTTGAAAAGACCCAAGGATTTTACAACCTGATGCTGTAGAACATTTATAAGATCAAAAAATATATGTTTTTTTTGTTGTTGTTGTTGTTCTTTCAGAAAATCATGTACAGTTGAGCGCTAAATTAATGAGTTCGACACAGGTTAAGCTTGATTTAAGCTTAGGTAGGCTCAGTTTGTAAAAACAATCATCTCATGTACAGTACAGTAGTGCATTTACAATGGACATCTATGGAACAGAAATGAGTTTAAATGAATAATTCACCCCCCCCCCCCCCCAAAAAAAAAAAAAGAATCTGCCATTTATTTACCCTCATACTGATCTGAACATGTGACTTTATTTCTTCTGTGGAAGACATTTGGAAGAATGCTGGTAACCATACCGTTTTGGTTCCCGTTGACTTCCACTGAATGGACAAAAAATCCACTGAGACATTTCTCTAAATATCTTCTTTGATGTATAAATGCATATTATAGATGCATAAAATGGAAGAAAGCCATGCAGGTTTGGAATGACATTATGGTGATGATGACAGAACGTTCCTTTTTGTGAGAACTGTCCCTTATTTGAAGTTATTGATGCTAATTTGTAGCTTCTTCAGACCACTATATTGACTCTACGAATCAACAATTAACAGGAGAAAAGTCCAACCCTCCTAGGTCCTTATAATGGAATGTCAGATTCTGTCACAGTGCTCTCATGTTAACATATAATGTACTAATATAATTTTGAAACAATGTTTATCAATGTAATTCCAAAGTCTTGTCCCATATATTTCAATTATAAGGGAATTATATAGGCTTTCTTCACTGAAGAAAGACTTGAAACTATTGTCTTAATCCACAGACACATCTGATAGATCTTAACTTGTACTGAAACCCGGAACATTCCTTTAAAGAACCCAGGAAGGCTTAACCTATTCTCTGAATAAGCTGCAATAAATATCATAAGAGCAATTTAACCAATTTAAGAACAAAAAAATGGTTCTTCATAAAAAGCTTGAAAGTAACTTTGATTTTAAAAGTGTAAATGTCTGTGACTGAAAATACAAAGACGCTGATAAGCACTAGCTTGTGCACAGGTGAACACAGGGATGAGATGTTGACTCAGAATGAGAAAGTTAGGCTTACATGATGTACACAAGAGATATGAAGTGCAAGTACACAGGTGCAAGTGGGAGCTCATCAAAGAACACAAGCAAACAGAACAGAACAGAAAATGTATGTGGAGGAGTTCAAAACAGAGGGAAAGTGTGTTTAGATGATTCAGTGAGAAGAGCAGAAAGGGAGTGTCAGATGGGGAAGTGTGAGAACAGGGATAAATATGTTTGATAAAGGGCTGCATGAAGACAGAGTAACAGTGATAAGTCAAGAGGTGCGTAACAAGAGTGCAGGAGGGTATGACACAGGGTTTATATTTTCTTAAAATATGTATTATATGCATTTCTTATTGTTCTTTATGGCAAGTCCTATATTTACTGTTTGTGTAGCATTAAAAGTTAAAAATACAACATTGAGCAAACAAATCTAGCATAATATAATATATTAAAGTGCAACAACCTTTCATGGCATTTAGACTGAACATTTATGTAAAAAAAATGATATTGTGCCAAACTGTTTATTTGATCTTGATTCAAGTAATGTTAATTAAGTCAAATGAAATATTATACTTTCCACACAACATTTTGCCTAAGTATGTATTGCATGAAAGGGGTTAATGGTTAACAAACTAAATATCTGCGTTAACTTAGTTTACACAGAAAAAGGTCACTGAACAAACTGATCTCATTGAAAGAATTTCGTAAGAGTGAAATGGCCAGAAGTTCAACTTCAGATAACCCAATACACCAGTTTCCATTTAAAGCAATACTCTTTCGGTTGAATAAGGCCCTGAAGAGACCTATTGGGTTACAAGATCCTAATAAGACACCCCTGAGGGAACCTCATTTCAGTAACTAAAGTATAGTCGTATCTCTTTGTTACCTGGTCAATGGGTATCGCATTCCTTTACTTTTTTTTCTCTCTCTTTTTTATTATTTGTTTCTTCCCTCTGCTCTCGAGAAACAAGCGGACCTTTACATTTCTGGCACAAAATGAGTAATGTCCATATATATTATGGACATTACTTTAATATAAGTTAAACATAATAAAAAATTAAATAACATAAAAAAAACACCTGGCTACAGGCCTACTATTCAAACACTTGCTTTTACACATTTAGAGAGGACACATTCTTAAATTCTTCTTAAAAACAGAGATTCCAAAAGGTGATTTTGGAACCATTTTAGATTCTCAAATAATAATCTACAGAAAATGTTTACACTATAACAGTACATTTTGTACAATGCCAAGATTCCATCTATGTAAAAGGTTCTAAATGGGCTCATTAATGCAAATAAAGGACCTATATTTAAGAATGTAGCTAATTAGAATTATTCAAACTTTACAAAGTTAATTTGTCAAACTGCAGAATACTAACTCCTAAGAGTGACAACAGCACCGTAAAAATAATTTTACGCTCAACAGTGAGGATATGGTTGAAAGTGACACTGCACGTTCCACAAGAATAGATAAGCCAGCACAACACACTCTTACGAATGCAGGCTGGATCAGAGGGAGAAGTGACAGAAGTCACAGCGTTGTGGTTTCGCTGGCTCGCGTGGCACAGGCTTGGCACAAGCGCTGTGGGTTAGTGTAGGACTGCTGGCGCACAGACAGGCACTTCTGTCGCATAAAGGGGTGTATTTTTAGAGTGCCTCTGGTCTCATATCTATGACTGAATGTGTGTGCGAATTTGTTCCTACGTTTCACAAGTGTGTGAAACTCTCGCTCTCTCTCACTCTCTCTCTCTCACACACACACACACACACACACGTAATCTGAGATTATTTCTCACTAAAGCAGTATTGAGGAATGTAATGGGTTAATCAATGACACGCTTACCTCTTTTACTGGTGTCGTGGTTCGGGTCCGGCGATGCGGGCTCATCATCTTCCATTACTTTCCTGTCAAAACTCTCTTCGCCAACACCTCCTTACCGAATCTCTTAGTTGTGATTAGTGGTTTTATGTAAACTAAAGCAGTTAAACTAAAATTCAACTAAAAAATACAAATAAAATTAGAAACAGAGGGGAAAAAAGACAACTGCTGACACTAACGACCAGGACGCCGCAAACGTTTTAACAAGCACATTGCCATTTTCAATTATTCCCTAAAAGTTGTCGCGTCTGGTCAATAAACATAGAAGGATTATGTCAACACGTTCCTTTGCTTCGCTGTCGTTTTAATGTAGTAACTAGCATGCGTAATTGACATTTCAAAGGCAAAGACAAATCGTTGAACGGTCCCAGAGAGAGAGAGAGAACGAGAGAAACGGACGGGCACTTGTTGGATAAATAGAGCGAGTGGCCTCTGGCGCGCGCAATGACTCTGTCCAGGCTCGCGCTGCGCTCGCGCTGTCCCGAGCCAGTACGGTGTTATGTCATCAATCATTATGTAATGGGCGCTGGATGCGAGAGAGTAATGCTTTTAACCGAAGAGCAGTTTATGCGCTTTTTTGGCCAATCCACTTTGATTTTATGTGTTTATTTAAATCTATAATTACATCACACTACACTACAATACACTTTTTTTCTGCTAAAAAAACATGTCATTTCATATTACCTACAGTAACTACCAAACTACAGAAACTGGATTAAATAATAATAATATTTTAATGTAACTACACTGTATCTCTGAGATGGTTCATCTTTTTTTTTTTTTTTTAGAGAGGAGTTTCATTGGTTGCGGACACAGGGCCAATAATCCGTCAGTGCTGTGTTATGTAATGTCCCTTCAGCACTGAACTGCCACTGGATGACAGGAGCCGACTATGTGAGTGTGTCCACACACTATTCAACGATTACATATTTGTAACATTCATCATATCCTTATCCCTATATAGCCTACTATTTTATGATCATAGATCTTGGGCATAGAAATGTACAGTCCTACATTACTGGTATTAATATTAAAAGGATAGTTCATCCAAATAGGAAAATTCTGTCATTTTATAATTTATCCGATGGCCATCGACTTCCATAGCATTTGTTCCATACTATGGAAGTCAATGGCAGTTAACTGTTTGGTTGCCAGCTTTCTTTAAAATATTTTCTTTTGTGTTCAAAAGAAAAAAAGAAAGGCATACTGGTTGGGAACAACTTGAGGATGATAGGATTTTAATTTCGGCGTATTCTAATTGAATGCCTGTTCCAGACTTTTAAGTGGAGCCAGAGACCAGGCCTTCAAACTGTCATGGTCCTCGATAATCGATTTTTACATAGGAATCCTTAGTACAAGCAGTGCAAATGACCACAAGATCCCCTAGTCAATGGCATCACTGGGCCCCTTGTACAGTATATTGCATTGGGCCCCCTTGAAATCACATTCTGGGGGTGGAAGGGGTTAGGGAATCCCCCTTGAGTAACAATCACATTCTATTAGTGGGGGCAGGTGTCCCCCTGTGTAGAAATCATGGGTTGTGTTGTGTTAAAACTCTAAACACGTGTTTCCTAATTCTTCGAACAAAAAAGCAGACACAAAAGCACCATTGTCTATTATCAATAGAATAGAAATGTACGAAGCACAGATCACAGAGAACTCATTTTAAAACCAAGCAGTTTTTGTTGGTCAGTGCAGCAAATTTTTGCGTATCCAACTTGCCCCTGATGTGAAATCTGATGTGAAACAATTCTATTTTTATTTTTAAATTTGCTGATTAACAGTAAATATTATCGCACCTTAAGGGGTCCTCCACAGAGAGTTTGTTGTTTATTGTTATTTTTATTAATTACGGTTATAATTGCAAACAGTATAAAAAGCCAACAGGTCTCAAAAACATGTCCAGTGTTCAAAGTTTTGACAAAAATTTTTGAACTGCCATTAAAATGGATCTAAGCAGAGGCAATGGTGAGGTGATGGAAATGGCATTTGGTCAGACCCAGGTTTGAACGTTAACACCACACGTGGAAAATATCTCCCCGCAGCACTAAGTTGAAGTGTTCCCACAGAAGCCATCACGCAAAGCCCACTTGACCAGACACTCAACACCTCTCCATAGATAGAAACCCACCTCAGACTGTGTCCTACATACATCATATGTGAGAGGCCTATGGGAGACTACAGAGGCCACCACAGAGATGCAGGCTTAGATGTTCTTTCAATCTAAGTCAGAATCATGAGGATAGCAAGGCTAACAAGACAAAAAAATTATACATATATATATGTCTGTAAAGCCCCAGCTTCACATGCCCATGAGTGCTAGTAAGGCATATGAAGTCGCACTGTATTGCATGACAGTATTTACACAGAGATGCTGAGTTTAGAGTCTCCACATATGAATGTACACTCCTGTGATGTGGACAATGTGTCATTCATTACCGTAACACTGCGGTGTCAGTCAATTCTCTTTACTGGAATATATGCAGAATGTGAAACTTAGATCAAATGGATTTCATGCAAGCACAATATGGATACGTTGGACATCCATCCTCCCTGCTTCTCGCCATAGGAAAATCAAGGTTCGTAGGGCATAGAGATTACTGGTACCATTCCAAATTAAAGGGGTCCTATTAGGCTTTTCACTTTTTCAACTTTAGTTAGTCTGTAATGTTGCTGTTTGAGCAAAAAAAAAGATCTGCAAAGTTGCAAAGCTCAAAGATGAACTTAGAGTGGTTACAATCATCTGGTTTTAAATCGCGCTCAAATTGATTTGATTTTGACACAATATTTACACTGAAGCTGGCAGACGGCTATGGTAAAGGGTGTGACATTTCCCGACCAGGCGTTGAGTGCTGCCAAACACAACACACACTGGCCCAGCTAACCAATCACAGCACATTTCATATTTCAGAAGGTGGGCCTTCATTTGGTACAGGAACTATTCGAGCTGTTCATGCTAGACTGGGGAGAGATGTGTTGTAATAATGTAAAATATTTGAAAAATAATGTGTTTTTCAAACAACCTAGTGTGAGAGCCTGTTCTACTACACCCCCAAAACAAAATCAAGACTTTGTTAAAGAACATAATAGGACTCCTTTAAAACAGGATTAATTTGCTTCATTTCGAAATGTCATTGTTCACGCTAGATTTCATAGTCCATGCATTTAAATCATTGAGGCTAATGCTGATGGGTTGATTGATAAATTAACGGACTCATATATAGACAGTACTCAGGAAAATAAGAATTCCAATTATACAAAAATAAAACTCATTCCTAATAATACAGCTGAAAATACACCTTTGTAATACTGTTAATACTATAGAAACATTCTTAACCTCAGAAAACTCACAATAAATAAATAAATAAATAAATAAATGTGGTATGAACAGTTTTACCCATTTTGATAATTATAACAACTCTTCAAAACTTCCACCCTCAAAAAATTATAATAAATCAATAAATAAAAATAACTGCAACATGATAACTAAATTGGCTACAAAAGTGTGTGCCAGCTCCAACTTTTTATTTCTTTTTACTGTTTTTCAGTCTAGACAGACACAGGACACTTATTTCAGCCATAGCTGTCAGGTAGTGGGAATATTTCATACATATTCTAGCAGAAATCGCTTAGATTACTTTTAATACAATTTCATTTATATAAAAAATTTGTTTATTATTATTTTTTTTTAATTTCGGAATATGAGTGAGAGGTGCAATAGAGTGGATTCAGTGTAGTGCTTATGTGCACATTTACAAATACCTTATTCAAGGAGATTAGATTAAATATCAACTAGATCAGTTGGTCATTGCATACACACACACATACACACACACACACCCATCCTCAAACACACACCTGTGATCTCACTCACGTGTATAGAGATGTGTGCACATGCACATGGTCTGTGGTGGATTTTTGGCTGCTTTCAGCTTCGTGCTCCAAATAAATAACCCAGTTTTATTGACACAAATAGAACAACCAGGAGTGAAACAGGGGAAGAGAACGAGTGTGAGAAAAAAAAATAGATATAGGGTAGATAGGGTACAAGTTCCTAGGTGAAATCTGCAGTGCATTTCCTCTAATGAAGTGTACCATGTAAACGTGTCTAGAATAAAGAGCATCTGTTCAGAATGATAAACACAGAACAAACAGATAACTGTGTGTTAAGCAGAAATCTGTAACGGGAATAACCCGCAGATGTGCAATGAGTCTACATGGGTGTTTGGACAAAGTGGTTTCAGGTAGTCCGATTTAGTTGTGTATTAATGCATATTTTCACACTTACTGCATCAATGACATCAGGTTGTTGTTGCATAATATAAATAGAGAGTATTCCTGCAACCTGTTGCATAATATTTATTTAAATTAAAATTTAATTTATGCATTTAGCAGACGCTTTTATCCAAAGCGACTTACAGTAGATTCAGGCTATCAATTTTTACCTAATATAATACCTTACATATATATATATATATATATATATATATATATATATATATGTGAGAGTATGTTTACCTGAAACCTCAATAATGAGTTTAGGCTCATAAGTGCTGGTCACTTTACATGTGATGACAGTTTTCTCATCACTTTCTCTCATCTGCTTGATCCTGAGTGCATTGGATGAAAACCACACTACCCAGAAGCGCTGAAACAGAAAGACCCACACTGATGCCCAATCCCTACAATCACTCGATCCATTGAACAAATAAGGGCAGTAAGATTAGCAGTCATTGTGTCAATCATATTGGTTACGCCTCCCATGTAAATAACTGCCACACAGGAAAATAATCTGACATCACTTCCTGTTCTAAGACATAACATGGGACTCCCCCATCCTTCACAAATTAGGCAGGGTTCATTCGGCCTTGAAACTGTGGCATTCATAATTTGAGGCACTAGATTTGAGGAAAAGACCTTGAAAGATTCAACTCTATTATTTCAGACTCTGGAGGATCCTTGATGCATCAGAAAATTTTAATGACACACTTTGATTTTTTATTTTAAATCTAATATTACTTAGTGTGTAAAGCACTTCTTTACCTAAATGGCCCCTCCAGAAAATATCTGCCTGAAAAAAAAAAAACAAAAAAAAAAAACAGATGGCCCCTCTTGTTGTCCTGGAATTTCCAGTGTCACTCTCACACACAAGGTACATAAAAGTGGTTGTATTCTGTGCATCTCTGGATGATAAATTCAGCTGAATAGAGAATGGAAACAGCGACATCTTCTGGAAGAAAAATAGGTTTCCTAAATGTTTAAATACATTTATATATAAGGCCATTTAGATTTCTCAGAATGTAACTGTGGGAGGCCCCTTAGAATGTGATAGTTCTGTAAATTGTGAAATCATATTGATATTATGTCATGGCAACAAGTCCTGCAGCTTTAATTTGCTCATTTTGCATGGGTCAGTTTAGCTCTCATCGTAAGTAAGCAGAAAAAGATTTTTGGTGTTAAAGAGTAGTGGGAATAAGAAGAAAGGGAGAAAGTGGGACACCTTTTTTTCCTCTTGTTGGAAAGCTGGTAAAACTAAGGAAGCATTGATGCTGGCCAGTCTCCATTCTGCACTGCACCGAGTCTGATTGAAGCACTGATGTCCACCAAACTCCAATTTGTCTCACAGAGCACTCTGTATCACATCTAAAAAGGCAGTTGGAGAATAATGGGACAGAGATGAAAATTAAGGAAAATAAAGTTTACTGCTGAAAGTATACCTCAAAAACATTCATTATTGGCTTTCAGTGCAGACAAGATATTTAACATGAGTTTGGTAATATAAAATATGAAATAATTCAAAAAACGTGAAGCATGCCACTCTGCAATACACTGCTCAGAGTGCTTGACATTTCATATATATATTATTATTTCTCTTTTAATAGTCATCAATTTCTGCTTATATGCGATTGTACTTGGACTTGTCTTCTTGCTTTTGCTGCCAGCACAGCCAGTTTAGAAAGGCTTTCTCAAGCTGCTCAGTGATGATCTTATCACTGCCTAGATGTTCCTGTCACTGACTTAAACCAAAGCCAGGACCAGGACTTCAGAGCAAGTGTCTGAAGAAAATCTAGTTTAAGATCTCCCTGTCTTCAGATGCCCTTGACCTCAATAAAAATGTAAATTATATGCATGCATTGAACTGACCTTATGCATAATAAAATGTAAACATGTTTTACTGTCCAGGCCTTTAAATCTATGCAGCCCACCAATAAGCAGGTAAGATGAAGAAGCAGGTAATGAAGACAACATAAAGACAAGGCAAGGCATATTCATACTGTCACAGGGTGAAGAATCACTCGACAAGGTTTCGTGAATGTAAAGCCCCGGAGGGTGGATTTATTCAAAAGTGCCTGGTGAAGTGAGGTGAGCCGCTTCGTGATGGCTGGTGCTTCCCGTGCGTTCCTGTGCTCTTCAGTGCAAATCCAAAGTGAAAGTGGGTGTCCAGACGTGCTCCAAGGTGAGTGGGCTGTCGGTCACTCGCTGCTTTCTGAGGAGAAACGAGAGAAGGATTAGACCAGCGTTTCATTCGGCTCGAGACCATCTTGTGAGTGCAGCGTGTTGTAGTGGCGCTGTTGGGCCTGCTGAGTCTTGGAGAGGTGTTCCCAGACTAATGGCATCACTCGGTCGATCCGCTCCCTCATCTGTTGGACATGCTCGATGACGGTGGGATGAGGGGCAGGCTGCTGCTCCCACGCTTCCCTGGCCACGTCAAGGAGCCCCCGTGGTTGACGCCCGAACAGGAGCTCGAAGGGGGAGAAACCAGTTGAGGCCTTAGGGACTTCACGGATCCTGAAGAGGACGTAGGGTATCATGAGGTCCCAAACCCGCTTGTCCTCCGCCGCCACACGTCTGAGCATTTGTTTGAGGGTCTGGTTGAATCTCTCTACGAGTCAGTCTGTCTCGGTCCTCAACTGTTTCACCCGCAGCAGCCTGCAGAGATCCGCCATCAGCCGGGACATGAATGGAGTCAGGATCTCGGTGGGGAGGCCGACTCGACTGGCCAGCAGAAACAGCTCCTGGGCGATGGACTTCGCCGTGGCCTTCCGCAGGGGACTGCTTCTGGGTAGCGGGTGGCGTAGTCGACGATCACCAGGATGTGCTCATGTCTGCGGGCAGACTTTGGCAACGGCCCCACTATGTCCATTCCAATCCGCTCGAAGGGCACCTCAATTACTGTGTCACCCCTCAGCTGGGCGACACAGTACAACAGGCCGTTCTCGACGACAAAATGTGGGAGAGGGTGGGGCCGTGGGAGGATGTCCTTCCCGTTGACGACTCGCACCTGAGTCCAACAGTGCTTGAGTCGGTCGTCCTCCCGCTATTCCTTGGTGAAAGAGCCCCCTCCAGCTGCCTCTTGGAACACATCATAGAACAGATTAGTGGTTTGGGAGGGGGACTCACCTTCTCTCCCACTGTCGGAGACGAGCAGGGCCGTCCGGCGGCGGGGTCCAGGCGGCCGAGTAGAGGCGGTGAGCAGCTTGTCGAAGCCGGGCCAATCCCTCCCGAGCAGTACGGCCACCGGCAGGTCCTTCACCAGGCCTACCTCCACCAGCCAGATGCCTTGGGGGGACGAGATGACCATTTCACGGGACGGTACCTAGCGAGTATCTCCGTGCACACAGGTAATCGGTAGGAAGCTTTTCTGGTTGCTTCGGGGGGCGCACAACCGTGACTGGATGAGGGTGACCGCACTGCCTGAGTCCAGCAGGGCCCGGAATCGTCTCCCATCCACAGTCACCTCGGCTTCGGGGGCTCCCGCTGGTACACGCTGGTGGACGATGCAGCCTGCCAGCCAGGCTCACGGGGGTGATGGTGGTTCAGCGCTAGGCATGGGCTCATCTCGCGGTGGGGGAACCGTCGGCCTGCTGACCGGTCGCGGGGTGCCTTCGAGCGGGCGTCGCTCCTGGACCACCCTCCAGGGGAATGGCAGCAGCCGGTCCCCGGCCTCGCGGTGATGGACAGCATCCGCCAGCTCGATCGCCTCCATAAGTTCCAGGATGTTGGTCGGGTTCCTCATCCCGACGGCTTGACGGTGGGCGCGAGGTAGCAAGCTGAGGAGGCAATCGACCACCACTCATTCCGCTACCTGTGTTGGGGTGGGGTTTCCCTCCAGCAACCAATGCTGGGCGATGCGGCCGAGTTCGGCTGCCTGGGCACGGGCTGGCACCCGGGGCTTGAATTCCCATTCGTGGAACTGCTGGGTGGCGCAGACAGGGGAGAGGCAGAGCCTCACCAGGATCTCTCGCTTGACTTCGGCATAGTCGTCGGCGACCATCAAGGGGAGCGAGAAGTAAGCCCTTTGTGCTTCGCCGGTGAGGAGGGGTGCCAGCGCCCGTGCCCATTCCTCCTCGGGCCATTCCTCATGGTGGGCGGTGTTCTCGAAGACCTGTAGGAAGGCCTCCACATCGTCATCGGCTGTCATCTTTGCTAACAGGCGGGTGGCTTGTGCATGAGGTTCAGGTAGCGGAACGCGCTGGGCTGCGGAGGCCCGGACGGCGGTGAGTTCATCCTCCTTCCTGCTCAGGCGAGTGGCGAGGTGTTCCACTATTTGCTGCTGGCGGATACTCACTTCGGCGAGGCGTTGCAGGACTTCTTCCATCGCGGGGACGCGCGCGCCGCCTTCCGTGGTGCTGGGGCCACAAACAAGAAAAGAAGAAAAAAAAGTTAGGGGTTGGAGCGGTGAACTTGTCGGTGATCCTTCACTAATCTGCCCGCATTCTCCACCACTGTCACGGGGTGAAGAATCACTCGACAAGGTTTCGTGAATGTAAAGCCCCGGAGGGTGGATTTATTCAAAAGTGCCTGGTGAAGTGAGGTGAGCCGCTTTGTGATCGCTGGTGCTTCCCGTGCGTTCCTGTGCTCTTCGCTGCAAATCCAAAGCGAAAGTGGGTGTCCAGACGTGCTCCAAGGTGAGTGGGCTGTCGGTCACTCGCTGCTTTCTGAGGAGAAACGAGAGAAGGATTAGACCAGCATTTCATTCGAGACCGTCTTGTGAGTGCAGCGTGTGCTGCTTAAAAGTGAAAAGTGCGCAGGCTGATGGGGAACAGCTGTGACCGATCAGCCGGCGGTGAGGACGTGCAGGTGTTCTGCGTTGATTGCCAGGGCGACGCTGATTCCTCCGAGGACGCTCGTCACAATACACAATGGTAATTTAAAGTGCTGTACATAAAAAATAATTAAAATAATCACAAAAATAAAAGCAGAAAATAAAATATAAAAAAAAAAATGATTTAAAATAAATTAGAACAGTTAATAGGCTAAAAAAATTAGAATACATAAAATACACAATCATTATGATGCACCACAGTGCTCAATTGTGTTTTGAGTCTAGATTTAAATGTGGCTTCTGTTTTTTGCACATCTGATCTCTCCTGGAGGCTGATTCCAATGTCTGCATTTAAATTCAGTCATTGGCTCATCATAGGAGACATGAAACAGATGATTCTTCTGCACAATCTGACTTGCTGCAGCCTGGAATTGAACTGCTGGTTTCGTCTGGTCAGAGGAGAACTGGCCCCCCGACTGAGCCTGGTTTCGAGTGGGATCGAGTTTCGGTTCCTTGCCGCTGTCACCTCTGGCTTGCTTAGTAGGGGTCACTTCATCTACGGCGATATCATTGACAAGATGGCAAATAAATGCACAGACACTATTTAAACTGAACAGAGATAACAACACTGATTTCAATGATGAACTGTCATTTTGCATTATTGACACACTGTTTTCCTAATGAATGTTGTTCAGTTGCTTTGATGGAATGTATTTTGTATAAAGCGCTATATAAATAAAGGTGACATGAGTTGACTTGACATGGGTAGATGTAGGTTGAAGTAAAGGATATGGCAAAAGGTGGCATGTCGAAAGGTGAATGCTTTAACAGAAACTAACCCCTAACCCTGACCCAAACCAATTAAAGAACTGTATCTACACTCCTACCTTTCGGCATGCCCTAATATTTTGCTATGCCCACTGCTTCACCCTTCAGTTATCCCTACTTGCTTCAGAGGTGGTTTGATATTTTGACAGGTTTGGGGTAATCTATAGGGCACACATGTCCTAGCAGCAAACAGATTATTTGAAGGTTTTTGCTGACAACCAAGCCTAGGTGTCGTAATCCCAGTTTATGTTCTCCTGTCTTGTGTTTTGTACTCTTAATAGGGGTTCAAGCACTTAGCACTGAAACCCTATTGTAATTGTTAGAGTGGCCAAGGTCAGCATTCTTCACCTAAAACTGATTGGGCAGACCAAACTGTAAGCAAAAGTACAAACAGACAAAGGTGCTGATGGAGAAACTGGACAAGCTGGCATTTGACGAACACTTTTCACTCAACACTACTGGGGTAGAGCCCTGCTCTTCAAGCAATAACAGGAAGTCGACAGGTCTGACTCAGTTGCAAAACCAATCATAACTTCCATTTCAAATCGTGCTTTGCTTTGACAGTCAATCACTGGCGTTGGTGTTTTGAATATGCATCATTAGCTTTCAACATTTTAGTGAACTTATGAGCTACGCTCTGTTTTTAAATTGCAATTTTGACAGCTCCTGAAATGGGTCGTACCACTGATACTACCAGAGCAACTCAACAGTAAAGTAAATAGAAAAGTCAGGTGATAGAAGGACGCAGTTATTGCATGTATGATCTGGAGACTCAGGAGGCCATGGTGGATCCTCCGTGGCCTTAGCCGACTCGGCCATGGGCATATGGCCCCTCATCCAAAAAATATTTCCTGGGGAAAACTAGGTATCTTGATGGGCATTTTGGGACTGGAGCCGACACTGGAGCAAGCTCTGGGGCTGGCTGGAGTTCCAGAGCCTTACCTGGGCTTAATGGGGAATCAGGAGCCTTCCCTGGGATTAATGGGGAAACAGGAGCCCTCCCTTGGCTTAACTGGGGTATCAGGAGCCTTCCCTGGGCTTAACGGAGAAACAGGAGCCCTCCCTAGGCTTAACTGAGGATCAGGAGCCCTTCCTGGCTTATCAGGGGATCAGGAGCTGACAGTGGGCTTAACGGGGGAACAATAGTCCTTCCTGGGCTTAACTGGAGATCAGAAGGCCCCTCCTGGGCAGAACTGGGGATCGGGAGCCCCTCCTGGGCTGAACTGGGGATCGAGAGCCTGCCGTTGGCTTAATTCGAGAACGGGAGCCCGCCGTGGATTTAACTCGGGATCAGGAGCCCTTCCTGGGCTGAACTGGGGATTGGGAGCTCATCATGTGCCTCACTCAGGAACAGGAGCCCATCCTGGGCTTATCTTGGATATAGGAGCCCCTCCTGTGCTGAACTGGGGATCAGGTGCCCTCCGTGGGCTATACTCGTGATCAGGAGCAATTCCTGGGCTGAACTGGGGATCGGAAGCCCCTCCTGGGCTGAACTGGGGATCAGGAGCCCTAATTGGGCTTAACTGGGGATCAGGAATTTCTGGCTGACTGGTTCCGGATTGGGATCAGAGACTCTCCAGACACCGGATAACTGCCTCCTTCCAGCCGAAGTTGGTAGTGTCTGGGAGCTCCGCGGGATGGTAAATTATCCCAATCCGGAACAGCATCTTCAGGGTTTCCCCCTCGATAGAGCTTGTGAGGGCAGGTGTCATGAATGACCTCGTGAACACATATGGGTCAGGGCTCGCCTGAGCCAGTGATATGCAGATTGCTCATTCTTCTTATGTGCGGCAGAATGAGCGGAAAAAAAACTGAGAACACTATTTAAACACATGACACAATGGGACACACCTAGGAATAAATGAACTAATTGATGACACACAGCTGGAACCAAATTCACATAAGGACAGGAACAGGAAGGACCAAATAACCAAAACAGAAACAAACATGTGACAGTGTGTAAAATGCATGCACATAATTGAATGGTAAAGCTTACCCTCATTAATAGTGCAGTTTAACCAAATGTACAAAGCTTCGTACAAAGCTGAAATAAAGTGCATGCCTTTTTACATGCACATAACTGACAGATAAACCCTGGTTTGCACGAAAAATCTGTTTCTTTGCATGCACTTTGGATGTGTGTGTAGTACAGAAAAGTCTTCTTGTGCTTAAATGGTTTAAAGTCATATTAATGGCACAATGTGTAAGTGCTACGGAGTGAACAGAAGAAGCGTGTAGATCCATATGCAAGGCTTTTTTGAAAGATGTGGTCAAAACAGACAAGGATCAGACAATGTCAAACAGGTATATAGTGGGCAGGATATAGTCCAGTAAACGGGCATGGTTGATCTCAGGCAAAACATTGTCCAAACTGGGTAATACAAAAGGTTAATTCAAAACAAAGGCTATGGTCCAGGTGAGGGGTAATCAGTATCAGAACAGAGTGAAACGAGAGGGGTAATCCAAGAGGCGAAACAGGGGGAGGGACAGAGGGCAAGGTCCATGTGGAAGTGTAAAAAAGACCAGAGACTGGGGCAGTGCAGGGTACCTAGGCTGGACCAGCAAAGCAGGAATCCAGGACAGATCTGGCAGTATGGGTGGAACTGAGGACCACCACGACAAAGCAGATGGAGCAACAGACCACCACGGCAGAGCAGAAGAGCACCAGAGCCAGACAGGAGAACACCACAGCGGACCAGAATACCACCAGAGCGAGACAGCAGACCACCATGGTGGAGCAGGTGGGGCAGAGGATCACCACAGCAGAGCAGAGGGAACATAAGACCACCACAACAGAGCAGAAGACCACCAGAGCCAGACAGCAGAGCACCATGGCGGAGCAGATAGAACAGGTGGAGCAGAAGACCATCACAACTGAGCAGAAGACCAGAACAGGAAGACACTTAACATTGGAATCCTTGGCCAAGACTGGTTGAGTTGACAGTTCATAACTAAACTCATTGAGTGAAACTGGACAGGCAGTCAGTTCAGTGACTGAAACTGGACTGACAGAAAATGCAGGCTTATTATTCAAAATTGGGCAAAAAAAATAGATCAAAGTCAAGAGCATTGATTAGAATTGGACAGACTGACATGTCACACACTGGTGCGTTAGTAGAAACTGGACAGATGGATGGTTCAACATCAGACTTAATTAAATCGGGACCAACAGATCATTCAAATTCAGACTCTACAGAAGCATTAGGACAGACAGCCCAGGTTTAGGTTCCTTAATAGAAAAGGGCAAGACAGACAGTTCGAAATCAGACACCTTAGTTGAGACAAGACAGACAGACTGTTCACAATCAGCCACCAAGGTTGTTTCAGAACGCAGCGAAAGTTCAGAGTTGGCCTTCTTGGTCAGTTCAGAGTGAGATAAATGTTCATAAATGGCCTCTAAAGCCTTGACAGGACTGCAGACATTTTAAAGATAGCCTCCATAGCTGTTACAGGACAGGCAGAGAGTTCACAGATGGCCTCTATAGCTGAGACAGGACAGGCAAAGAGTTCACAGATGGCCTCCATAGCTGAGACAGGACAGGCAAAGAGTTCACAGAAGGCCTCCATAGCCATGACAGGACAGAACAGGCAAAGAATCCACAGATGGCCTATCTAGCCGCGACAGGTCAGGCAAAGAATTCGCAGACGGCTTCCATAGCTGTGACAGGACAGGCAGAGAGTTGATAAATGGATACCACTGACACCTCTTGAGGTTTTGCAGTGGTTGCTGCCAGCTCTGGAGGTTTTACATCAGTATCATAAGGAAACAGGCAGAGTTCATCACTGGGCGCCACCGCTTTGCAAGAAGCTGAAGCAAGCGTCGCCACCTCTGGAGGATCTGCAGCATGAGCTACCACCTCTGGAGAAACTGCAGCGAGCTCCATCGCCTCTGGGGACATGACAGAGTGAGCAAAAATTTCAGAAGGTTCTGCAGCGTCACCCGCCATCATAGTGGCCGCCACCGTGTCTGGAAGTTCTGTGGTGATGTATGCAGCCCAAACACACTCTAAAGCGATCCCCATTATGGGAAGCACTACAGGCAGGGGAATCAGTTCAGGAACAGAGGGACTAGAATAAATGGGTCTAGGGATTCCATCTCAGACATATATCTAAATTATGACCTATGCTCTCAATGTCAAATGCAGAATTGTTAATACATGTGTTTATGACCTCAAGCTTAGATTATTGTAATGCTTTATTGGGTGGTTGTTCTGAATGGTTAATAAACAAACTCCAGCTGGTCCTTACTTCTTACTGGAACCAGGAAGTATGACCATATTAGCCCCGTTCTGTCAACACTGCATTGGCTATACCTATTAAACATTGTATAGATTTTAAAATCTTGCTTATTACTTATAAAGACCTGAGTGGTTTAGCACCTCAGTATTTGAACGATCTCTTGTTACATTATAGTCCTCCACATCCACTGCATCTTCAAAACTCTGTCAGTTTGATAATACCTAGAATATCCAAATTTACCGTGGGCAGCAGATCAGTTTCCTATTTAGTGCCCGAACTCTGGAATAACCTAGCTAACATTGTTCGGGAGGCAGACATACTCTCTCAGTTTAAACCTAGATTAAAGACCCATTTCTTTAACCTGACTTACACATAACACACTAACACATTTCTATTATTCTAATCCGTTAAAGGATTTTTACCTAGAGAGAGAGCCACCCGGACAAGACCACAGTAACCGGTTAAGTGCTCTCCGCAATGAGAATTGAACTGCTGGTTTCGTCTGGCCAGAGGAGAACTGGTCCTCTGACTGAGCCTGGTTTCTCCCATGTTTTTTTTCTCCATTCTGTCACTGATGGAGTTTTGGTTCCTTGCCACTGTGACCTTTGGCTTGCATAGTTGGGGATATTTCATTTCCAGTGATATAGTTTTCTTGATTGCACAGATACTATTTAAATAGAACTGAGCTGGACATCACTGATTTCAATGATGAACTGCCTTTAACTGAAAAATTATTGTTTACTATTGTCATTTTGCATTATTGACACACTATTTCCTAATTAATACTGTCCAGTTGCTTTGACACAATCTGTATTGTAAAAAACGCTATATGAATTATGGTGACTTG
This sequence comes from Carassius carassius, assembly GCF_963082965.1. NCBI lineage: Eukaryota > Metazoa > Chordata > Actinopteri > Cypriniformes > Cyprinidae > Carassius > Carassius carassius. The sequence continues at coordinate 11,409,836 of NC_081778.1, forward strand.
ACTTGACTATTTTCCAATCTTATTTGCATAATCCCCACCTTCCAGCGAAATATGAGCACTCTGACCTGTCCTCAAACACTTCCTCTCGTTAATGTCTTTACATCAGGTCGAGAAGACTTTTTTTTGTTTTCAGCCACACTGGGCATACTAACACAGTTCCCACACGTGCACCTAAAATAAGTAATTAATAATAATAACGAATGTAATAAAACTGCTGTGACATCACATAGAGTACCACATACAATGTTTAAATTTACAATTGAGAAACGTTCTGATCAAGTCGAGCTCGCGATGGAGTTTCTGGTTGAGTAACCTTATAGTGGGGCTGCACGATTAATTGAATGCAATTGTCATGCGCATTTTTTTAATAAAGCCAGTTCTGTGATCAGCGTAGCTGTCTGCATAGCTTCTCACTGAACTACGGCTCTGTGTAGTAAATGCTGCTCTATCTGAAAACATGTGAATATACCACATTTAATGACATATTTTTACTTCAAACTCACTTCATAACTTCAGATATAAGGCACACAACATTTCATAGTATTCTAAGCAGTGATAAAGGCATTGCATTATAGATATACTTTATTTTAATGAAAATTATAATAATAACTCATATATAAGCATATATTGTCATAATTGTGTGTTTATCAGACAAGCTGAATCAATAAAAGCAGTTAATCTTCTGTTTAGCCAGCTACCTCTATAGGCATTTCCTGGGTTTCTTCTGCAAGGTGTATTTGGAGTGGCATGAGAGGGCCCTCTGGACTTTGGATGGTGATTTACTGCTGATCACAGAACCGTGCTTCACTGAAAGATAATGACAATCGCAGCTTCTGTCAAATCGCGATCTCGATTCCTTTTCGATTTATCGTGCAGCCCTACCTTATAGCATCTTTGATTACAAGTAACTCTGCTGAGCAAAAAAATAATAATGTTAATGGGTGTTTCGTTGTCGACATTTATTGTATACGGAAAGACCAATCACAACAGACTTGGCCAGCTGACCAATCAGAGCAGAGTATGCTTATGGAAAGGAGGTTACAGACCATAAGCTCAGACCTGGTTTGAACAAATCGTTTCGAAATCATTGAAAAATTATTGTAATATTAAATGTATATTCTGAGAAAGTTACAATGTTTTCTATCGGGCGCCGTTTGTAAAGCTCCTCATGCTGAAAATAACAGCAACATTTTGTCACATTTAGCTTCAAACAATGTTTAAAAAACTGGTATGAATTTTTGACGGTCACTTTTTAGCACATTTACAACAATATTTGTCAACTTAGAGATATTTTAAATAGTTAAATATAAATATTAAATGTTACACTTAAATGTTAAATGTTAAATCTAAATGCTAAATCTAAATCTAAATCTAAATGTTAAATCCAAATCTAAATGTTAAATCTAAATGTTGAATCTAAATCTAAATGTAAATATAAATTAAAATCTAAATGTTAAATCTAAATCTAAATCTAAATGTTAAATCTAAATGTTAAATATAAATATAAATCTAAATGTTAAATCTAAATGTTAAATCTAAATCTAAATCTAAATGTTCAATCTAAATGTTAAATCTAAATGTTAAATCTAAATGTTCAATCTAAATGTTAAATCTAAATCTAAATGTAAAATCTAAATGTTAAATCTAAATCTAAATCTAAATGTTGAATCTAAATGTTTCGGTTGAAACTAAATATTTAGCTAATATGCAAATTCAAAATGCCGGAAGTGCCAAAATAAAAGCCCGATGAGGTCAGTGTGTGTCTATAGCATCGTGTTAAATAAGGAACGAATAAAAATCATCTCATCCGAGGAAATTGACTCTTGGACATGGATTATCTTGATAATGACTACCTAAAATAATAAACTCGTTTGGAGAAACTGTATTTGAAGAGTACGCTAGTGTATGTAGATATTAATGTTAGGGAACAATGTGAGTGATGTGTATGTTTAGTAGGAAAACATATTATCTGATCCACACTCCGGAACAGAAGAGGGCGGTATTGCGCCAATAAGCTGGATGCCAACCGCCGTTAAACTGGAAAGAAGATGAATATGACGGCTTGCTGTGAGTTACAATGGTGAGAATATATTTTTTTCAAGAAATAATTATTTAAATTTAAGAGTACAAGTTATTTTCATACAGTGGTATTGATTTTGTAGTTAATAATCTATTAAATCTAAGGTGTAAAGTCAGCAACATATAAGCAAAAGGTGTAAAGACGCTGCCCTTTCATAGGTCACTTCGATGCTGCGGTGACGTCACCACTGTGGGAACATCTTCGGTGTGATGAATGTCTGAAGCCCTATACCATCCCGCCAATCCTATTGGCCAAATAGCGCTTGGCACCGCCCCACGCATGCGTACATCGTATATCTGGGTGTCGCACGCCATTTCGCTCAGATTTCATTTCTTTCAGGAAAGCGAATCATCTACGCCCTAGAATTCATCTCGCGTTCTCCAGCGGTTTCTACGAGCAGTGTCAACTCCTCTTCGAGGACGCGATGAGTTTTTGGAAATGCAAGGAGCCGTGTACCAGGTACATCATGAAGGGAGACACTCATAACAGGTGCGTAGTATGTCTCGGTTTACATCACGCACAGGCAGCGCTTAGCGGCCTTTCCTCTTGTCCCCATTGTGATGGCCTGCGGCTCAGAGTACTGCGCTTGAGGGTGGAAGTATTTTCCGACTTTCAGAATTCGAGGCGCGATTCAAGGGTCCCGCACAGACGACCCGTTTATGACGGCTCGCACAGCCGCCACTTTTTCTCTAGCGGCAGAGCCCAATGTTAAATCTGTTGGTCTAATTCCTGCCGTGGACACGTTTCAGGATTATACACAACGAGACGCAACGGCTTTTACGCATACACTTCCCCTGTGCACGAACGCCAAGAGCTTTTCGGGACCGGACGTTTTAACGTGTATGACACCGTTGCAGGAAACTGAAATTTTGAGACCGCTAATATTGTTTCGGGCCGTGTGGGAACGCTTGCCCGACATTTCTCAATGGGTGTTACGTACAATTTGTCACGAATACACCATTCAGTTTCGAAGAGGCCCGCCTCCTTTCTGTGGAATTCTTTCCACGGTGGTGAAACCGATGGAAATAGCGGTGCTGCGACAGGAGATGTCAACTCTGCTGAGCAAAGGGGCTATAGAAGAAGTACACCCCTCTCAGATGGAGTCAGGGTTTTACAGCCATTATTTTGTGGTACCAAAAAAAGACGACGGGTTGCGACCCATTCTGGATTTACGGCGTCTGAATCTTGCACTCAGGCTGAGCAAATTCAAGATGTTGACGGTAAAGTCTATTTTGTCTCAAATTCAACCAAACGACTGGTTTGTCACGATCGATCTGAAGGATGCATACTTTCATATTCAGATCATCAAGAGACACAGGAAGTTCCTCAGATTCGCTTTAGAGGGCAAAGTGTATCAGTACCGCGTTCTTCCCTTTGGCTTAGCTCTGGCTCCCCCACTTTCTCAAAATGCATGGATGCAGATCTGGCCCCGTTGCGGCTCCAGGGCGTGTTTTAAATTACTTGGACGATTGGCTGGTGTTAGCACAATCGCAGACTCAAGCACACTTTCATCGGGATCTTGTGCTGAATCATTTAAGCAGCCTGGGCTTACGCACAAATTTCCAGAAAAGTGTTTTAATCCCCTCTCAACGGATAACCTTTCTGGGAATAGACTTGGACTCTCGCGCGATGACAGCAAAGCTTTCTCTCCCGAGCGCTCAGTTGATTGCGTCATGCATGCGGTGACAGTGAAATTGTGCCTCAGACTTTTAGGTCTAATGGCAGCGGCATTTCCCCGTAATTCGTCTGGGATTACTTTACATGCGCCCTTTTCAGTAGTGGACGAAAAGACGAAATATTTCACCCCGTTGTCTTCCACATCAGACGATTTCGGTGACACGGAGGTGTGTGATGTCGTTAAAACTATGGATGTCAACCGAGTTTCTCCTGACCGGAGTTCGGTTGGGGATTTGTGCTTCCCGAGAGACTGTCACGACGGATGCGTCTTTGACCAGCTGGGGAGACAACACGGCGGTTGTGTCATACCTGTTTTATCAAGGAGGATTGCGCTCTCGACCCCTGTGCAGGCTGGCGAGGCATGTTCTTCTTTGGTCTGTGGTCTGTGGAAACTGTGGGCGTGACCTCTGAGCGAAGTGAGTTAGTATGTCCCGGTCTTTCTGTTGATACTACCGAGACTATACTGAATTCCTGTGCAGCTTCTACGAGACGCTTATATGCTTTCAAGTGGAGACTGTTTACGACCTGGTGTGAAACTCATAATGTGGATCCAGTTTACTGCCCAGTGGCTTCAGTACTGGAGTTCCTTCAGGACCGTTTTTCGGATGGAGTGACACCAGCCACTCTAAAGGTTTACGTGGCAGCCATTTCAGCTTACCACGAGTATATAGATGGTGCCTCGGTGGGCCGTCATCCACTAGTTTCTCGTTTCATACAGGGTGCGCGACGGCTGAGGCCTTTCCGCCCCGTGCGAGTTCCTTCATGGGATTTATCCATTGTGTTGCACGGTTTATCAGGGCACCCGTTTGAGCCCTTGGAAACTGTACCGGATAAAATTCTGACTCTGAAGACTATTCTTCTTATGGCTTTATCCTCCCTCAAGAGAGTTGGGGATTTACAGGCTCTCTCTGGTTCACCTTCATGCATGGAATTTGCCTAATTATGTCCCTAAGGTCGCGTCTAATCCCTTTCGCTTTCAGCAGGTGGTCCTGGAGGCTTTATCCCCTGCTGAGGCGGGGTCTGGTGATCTAAGTCTTTGCCCTGTAAGAGCTTTAAAGACTTATGTGGATCGTACTGCCCCATGGCGTGAGTCTGACCAGCTGTTTGTCTGTTTTGGACATAAGAATAAAGGCCATGCGGTTACAAAACAGCGCATGTCACATTGGCTGGTGGAGGCAATATCTTTAGCCTATGAGGCGCGCGGGCTCGCTTCGCCCTTAGGAACTTAAGCTCATTCCACGAGATAAGTGGCTTCTTCTCGAGCTTTTCTCAGTGGATCTTCTATGGATGATATCTGTGCTGCGGCAGGATGGTCCTCACCGAGCACTTTTATCAAGTCTTACAGTCTGGATGTTAGGATGGCTCCTGGCTCCCGGGTTCTCTCCGCTTGAGCAGATGCTTCCTTGGATCCCAGCCATCAGGTACGTCAGGCGTTATGGTATAGTGTTCCCATAGTGGTGACGTCACCACAGCATCGAAGTGACCTATGAAAGGGAACATCTCGGTAACGTATGTAACCATGGTTCCCTGAATAGGGAACGAGATGCTGCGGTCCTGGCCGTGCTGTACCTTGATAGCATTCTTCTTCTTCAGTCATGAAATCTGAGCGAAATGGCGCGCGGCACCCAGGTATACGATGTGTACGCATGCGTGGGGCGGTGCCAAGCGCTATTTGGCCAATAGGATTGGCGGGATGGTATAGGGCTTCAGACATTCGTCACACCGAAGGTGTTCCCATAGTGGTGATGTCACCGCAGCATCTCGTTCCCTATTCAGGGAACCATGGTTACATATGTAACCGAGATGTATCCTCCGGTTTCACAGGCAAGACTAATTGAGCCATGGCCTGATCCAGGCTTAATCTAAACTCTGTTTGTTACTTACATAATATAGCATATTTGTGATTGTGCTGTAAAAACACATTTTATAATGCATAACTATGCATTATAACTCCATTAAGTACACGACTCAAAAGTGGATTTACATAAACCATATATACATCTTGAAGACTATTACTAAATGTCTATCATCTGACAGGATAGTCTTTGATAAGTATTGCAGGTGAGCACATTTAACAGACATGAATCAGGCATCTGAGTTCACTCATTGTTGTCAACACTGCTTTAGATGAGTGTAAGTCATGTAATCAAACAAACCTACATACAGTAACTAAACACAGGTTATCTATTTTATTTGTCCATTTGCAATATTGATAATTTTAGGAACATTTGTGTTGGATAAAAAGCGAGTTACATCAGTTACTAACTCAACATGCAGATGTAGTGTATCACAGATACATCACAGAGGAGACTGACTCTTGTCTGGATGTTACAGGAACAGATTATGTTTATCTGCTGTAGAGTGACTGATGAAGGAATGCTGTCATCAAAGGATTTGTGTAAGTACACTACAAAAATAAATGAAACATTTTAATTAGTGTAATTTCAAAGAGTTATAACAGCACTTTTCTTGTTGTTGATTTCTGTGCATTTGCTGCAGATCTTTTGTGGTGGAGCAAGACCTGCAAGGAAAGGGGAAAAAAGGAAATACCTGAAACAAAAGAATAAAGTAATGATTTTTTGTATTGTGTGTGTGTGTATATTTGTGTAGGTTATGAAAATGTCTGCAGACTGGTGTGTGCACTGAGGATGGAGAAGTCCACTGCAGCATCCGGAAATGGTCCAGAGATATGGATGAGATGCTCCATCACTCCAGCTCTCACTGTCTCACCAGGACCAGATGCTGCTGTGGTCTCTTCCTAATCGGTGGCCCGAGCAGCGAGACCATATAGAGAAAGACCAAAAGACACAGAGGATTTGATTTTGGTAAAGTTTGTTCTGCTGGTTTCTGTTTATACAATGAAGGCTGACTTTCAGAAGCTTCAAAAAGCATCATCAAAAAAATGTGATGGAGCTTTTATCTGAAGTCATTGACAGTAGGCTACTCTTATTACAGGGGCCTACAATCCTCTGATCAACCTGGAGAAAAGAGCCATGCTCACAGACATACTGCTTGTTTTGAACCAGTTCAGTGGTTTAGCCCACTACAAAAATAATAAATTAATGCATGTACTTGTAAACTATGTGTAAATGTTTTAAAGGTAGTGGTGCTCGTGGAGAGCAGGCACACGATTGTTTGGAGCAGACACAGCAGCAGTCAGATTGTCCTGCACGTGTTCTTCTGCTCTCGCTTCAAGGTCGTGTGGTTGAGAGAGCCGACATCATGGTCTTCCTCATCCTGTTGCTCAACGACATCCCCGTTGAGAAGAGTGAGACTGTGAAGCACAGCGCAGCAGCAGAATCAGAACAGCTGTTTTGAGATGATAGTAAGATGTGGGGTTCACCATCTGTAAATACATGATTGTTAGAACAGTAAGTTTGAATGAAGCTTTGTTTCATGTGTTGTTGACTTGTACATGTATGCATTTATTGTGATGCTAACATTTATACATTCTTTTAATCATTTAGACCCGTTTCTTGTTGTCAGTAAATAAAATATAAATATTTTATCTATTCGTGTTTTAATTGCTTGACTGAAAACTGATGCATTCACATCAACTGCATTAGTGTATATTCATGTATAGCTATGTCACGACAGAAAATACATTTTGCTTCTTTTACTAAAATGTAATTTTAAGGAAAAAAATGTATATAATTATTGGTTGGCATTTATCATTATTATTGCATGTAAGTGTTGGGGTGGGCAAAGGATGCAGTTCATTATGGGGTAATCTTCATTTTTGAGTAGTAATACTTACATTTTTAGAGTATAAAATCATCAGTCTTCTCCAAAGGTGAGATCTTCGAGCAGTTGTTCGGCGTGTGCAGACATTGTAGAGTCGCTGAGAGAAACTGTACTGGACTGTGGAGTTAGTGATGCTGTAAAGTGGTAGTGCACCTGTACCTCTTTTTATTATTATTGCCAAACTTATAACATAAAAGATCAGGGTAAGACGGTTGTATTTAACAATAACAATCATAACGCCATAAAACAGTAAATAAAAAGGTAATGTGTTCATCATATGAGATCCTATACAAGAAAAAAAAATCACATAAAATAATTGAAAAAATATTATAGAGATAACGATTTGGGGTTTTTCTAATTCTATAGAAAAAAAAATAATAACATTAGTGGAGTTAAAAATATAAAAACTTCAGGAGCATTGAGCAGCAAAGAGCGCCCTCTCGTGGCTGTAGACGGTCATGTTTTCTCTTGGTTCATGTCAAATTAATTTTGATAAGTCGCAGGACCAGCCAAACTATGAAAAAAGTGCGACTTATAATTCGGAAAATACGGTAGTCATTATCACGATAATACATGTCCAAGAGTCAATTTCCTCGGATGAGATGATTTTTATTCGTTCCTTATTTAACACGATGCTATAAACACACACTGACCTCATCGAGCTTTTATTTTGGCACTTCCGGCATTTTGAATTTGCATATTAGCTAAATATTTAGTTTCACCCGAAACATTTAGATTCAACATTTAGATTTAACATTTAGATTTAACGTTTAGATTTAACATTTAGATTTAACATTTAGATTTAACATTTAGATTTAACATTTAGATTTAGATTTAATATTTAGATTTAACATTTAGATTTAACATTTAGATTTAACATTTAGATTTAACATTTAGATTTCGATTTAACATTTAGATTTCGATTTATATTTAACATTTAGTTTTAACATTTATCTTTAACATTTAGATTTATATTTAACATTTAGATTTATATTTAACATTTAGATTTAAGATTTAGATTTCCTAATTAATACTGTCCAGTTGCTTTGACACAATCTGTATTGTAAAAAACGCTATATGAATTATGGTGACTTGACTTGACTATTTTCCAATCTTATTTGCATAATCCCCACCTTCCAGCGAAATATGAGCACTCTGACCTGTCCACAAACACTTCCTCTGGTTAATGTCTTTACATCAGGTCGAGAAGACACTGTGTTTTCAGCCACACTGGGCATACTAACACAGTTCCCACACGTGCACCTAAAATAAGTAATTAATAAGAATAATGAATGTAATAAAACTGCTGTGACATCACATAAAGTACCACATACAATGTTTAAATTTACCATTGAGAAACGTTCTGATCAAGTCGAGCTTGCGATGGAGTTTCTGGTTGAGTAACCTTATAGTGGGGCTGCACGATTAATTGAATGCAATTGTCATGCACATATTTTTAATAAAGCCAGTTCTGTGATCAGCAGTAAGTCATCATCACGTGCTTTCAGATGGAGCAGCATTTACTACACAGAGCATTAGTTCACTGACAAGTTACGTATAAAAATCACAGACAATTTTATGATTAGGAAATTGAATAAATCACTCGCGATAATGACAGCTGTCTGCGTAGCTTCTCACTGAACTACGGCTCTGTGTAGTAAATGCTGCTCCATCTGAAAGCATGTGAAAATACCACATTTAATGACATATTTTTACTTCAAACTCACTTCATAACTTCAGATATAAGGCACACAACATTTCATAGTATTCTAAGCAGTGATAAAGGCATTGCATTATAGATATACTTTATTTTAATGAAAATTATAATAATAACTCATATATAAGCATATATTGTCATAATTGTGTGTTTATCAGACAAGCTGAATCAATAAAAGCAGTTAATCTTCTGTTTAGCCAGCTACCTCTATAGGCATTTCCTGGGTTTCTTCTGCAAGGTGTATTTGGAGTGGCATGAGAGGGCCCTCTGGACTTTGGATGGTGATTTACTGCTGATCACAGAACCGTGCTTCACTGAAAGATAATGACAATCGCAGCTTCTGTCAAATCGCGATCTCAATTCCTTTTCGATTTATCGTGCAGCCCTACCTTATGGCATCTTTGTTTACAAGTAACTCTGCTGAGCAAAAAAATAATAATGTTAATGGGTGTTTCGTTGTCGACATTTATTGTATACGGAAAGACCAATCACAACAGACTTGGCCAGCTGACCAATCAGAGCAGAGTATGCTTATGGAAAGGAGGTTACAGACCTTAAGCTCAGAACTGTTTTGAACAAATCGTTTCGAAATCATTGAAAAATTATTGTAATATTAAATGTATATTCTGAGAAAATTACAATGTTTTCTGACCTTAGATGCATTTAAACATTTTGTAAGGGACTCCAACACAAGATTATGACCTGCTCTTTAATACTCTTTAATGCTCACATGACCTCATTTTGGGTAAAAAAAACAAAACAAACACATATAATAATACTAAAGGACTTTATAACGCAGTAACTTTCAGCAAAAGAAAATTTGCTCTAACTTAACTCATATTATTTTTACTTTTATAAATACTTTTTACTTTTACTGTACTCAAGTAAATTATTCCTTCATTAGCCATACTCTAACCTAAAGAGTTAGTTCACCCAAAAATGAAAATGAGTCCATGAATTACTCACCCTCAAGTCATCCTAGGTGTATATGATTTTCTTCTTTCAGACAAATCCAGTCAGAGTTATATAAAAAATGTCTTTGATCTTTCAAGTTCTTTAATGCCACTCAACAGGTGTCGCATGCATCAGTCCAAAAGAAGTTACATAAAAAGTGCCCATCCATTACAAAAAGGGTCTCACATGACTGTGTACAAAGGGTGAACAAAGGTCTCCTGTAGCAAATCGATACGATTTGTAAGAAAAAATGTTCATATTCAAAACATAATAATCACTTGAATGTATCTTTAATATCTTATATCATTGGAATCGTTGGCTTGGATTCAATCGTCAACCCAGTTAAATTTTGTATTTTGTATTTTTTGAAAAACCTACTTTTGCGAAGTAGTCCTAGGTTTTTCACCCAATTGGAATCAAACCAGTGCAGAAAGATTCCCTGGAGGGTGAATGTAAATCATTATCAAAAAACTTTGTAGGCTACTTTTGACTCGCTGTCACGATGGGACATCAAAAAGTTCATAAGAGGCGGAGGCACTTTTACTAAAACTCAAATTCTTCTATCAATCAATTGTTTGTAAAATGTGTTATATTCTTGTTATAGAAATCATGTCTAACTCAAGACAAACTAATTTTGCCATGTCTCCAAAAGTCAGACCTCATCTGTGCCTGCCACCAAAACTTCAACCAGCCAACATGACTCGTTTGTTTATATGTCTTAGATCTGTCCACTAAAGTCTTAATAATATTGAAAAGTGTGCTTACAATTTTAACACAACTCATTCAAACACGCCCAAACAGGTCTACGTCACTATTGCCGCGTTTCCACCGAAATTACCCAGAACATTTGTACCAGGACCTTTTTTTCCCAGGAACTTTTTTCCCCCCAGACCTGTTGCTTTCTGCATTTCCACCGCGGTGTAAAGTACCGGGAAGATTAGGCAAATAGACTGGTGACGTAGCTCTGCGCGCGTTTCTCAATACAAAGTACGCTGATTTTGGATGTGCATCCTCCTCGGTAGTTCAGACTTTGTGCATTCGTCTCGGGAGTGTGATGTCCGCGACGAGCAAGTCCGGTAAATCTGTAAACAGCAGTGTACTTGATAACTTCAGTCAGCTGACCATGGCTACTGCAATTTTCCTCTCTGTATATTTACAATAAAAAGAAATAGGATATCAAATATCACTGCCTCCTTTCGTTTTCATTTTAACATAAGAACAGCTGCAGAAATGTACTTAGTTCAGGGATATGTGTATATATATACAGCCATTACAATGAAACGAAATATTATATAAATTTGCCTTTATTATTTTCATTTTAACATATAGATAAATTGAATACAGACCAAAGAAAACCTGTTAGATTTACCCCGCAGCTGAATTATATTTTATGTTTAACCACTAAAGAGAAATCAGAGCCAGCGGCACACATCAGAAGGTCTAGCCGAGGTGAGGCTGCTTCTCGGCGCATAGATGATCACTGAGCTCTCGCTGATTGCGTGGAGCTGATCGTCTCTGAGATCGGCGAAAATAGGCGCTGTCTTTATAAATAAACCACAGATTTGAGTTTTAAACAACTACATTCTCGCCTGAAATACTTTTAAAATTACATTTCATGACACAATAACACTAATATTTTGAAAATGATCCGAATAAATGCTGCTTGAACTCAGCTACATGGCTACTGCAATTTTCCTCTCAGTATAAAACGAAATCGGATATCAAATACCACTGCCTCCTTTCGTTTTCATCTAAACATAATAACAGCTGCAGAAATGTACTTAGTTCAGGGATATGTGTATATACAGCCATTACAATGAAACGAAATATTATATAGATTCGCCTTTTTTATTTTCATTTTAACATATAGATAAATTTAATACAGACCAAAGATAACCTGTTAGATTTACCCAAAACGAATTATATTTTATGTTTAACCACTAAAGAGACATCAGAGCCAGCGGCACATATCAGAAGGTCTAGCAGAGGTGACGCTGCTTCTCGGCGGATACATGATCACTGAGCTCCCGCTGATTGCATGGAGCTCAGCGTCTCTGAGATCGGCGAAACACATTTTTAAATATGCGCTGTCTTTATAAATAAACCACAGATTTGAGTTTTAAACAACTACATTCTCGCCTGAAATACTTTTAAAATTACATTTCATGACACAATAACAGTAAAATTTAGAAAAAGTTGATCCGAATAAATGCTGCTTGAACTCAACCAATGCTGCTTGAACTCAACCAATCAGGATGTTTAGCGGCCAAGTCCCGCCCCCGAAAGTTCCGGAACTTTGAAAAAGTACCACCTCGCCAGCAGGGACTTTCTGAGGGGCATTTTTTTACCCGGAACTTTATTTAGTTCTTGGTTCCTGCGGTGGAAACACACCGAGTACCAGGCCAAAGTCCCCAGTTCCTGGGTAAAGTTCCTGCGGTGGAAACGGGGCATATGTGGAAATATGTACATAATTCTGCCCAAATGTTCCACAAAGAAAGAAGGCGTGGTTTCAGTACCCGCAGTTAGTGTTGAAGCAGCAATGTTAGGGAGATGCTTTGTGTATCTAGGCGAAAGCAAAAGCACTTTATTTGGCCTTCCAAAAGTAGATGCATTTAAGAATCTTTAAGATTGCATACAACAGAACATCAACGCATTTCTTGGACAACCGTTTTGTGAGCTAGGAGAGGAGGTAATTCTGAATTTTCTACAACAATCTGGCACTTCTGAATCAGCTATTGTAAGTATGCTTTGTTATTAAAGTATTTGAATGTTCAAATGTGGAATTTTGCGTGTGTTTGTGTGTGTGTTTGCATGCATGCTTGTGCTTGAGAGAAAGAGAGAGACGGTCAGACAGTGGAGTCAGCTGTCTTAACCATCAGTGGCTTGTGTACTGCAGTCACATATGAGCTTCATCACTGTGACTATCACTTGACTCTGTTCCCCTCTAGGGCTTGAACTGATGGTAAAACTAAGGACATTATTAACTGCCTTTACATTTATTTTGAAAGATGTAGCTCGCAATTATGGAAAGGGGTTTTACATTTTTGATGTGTGCTTGCAATGTTTGGCCAATAACAATGCACTGGGTCAGTTGGCCAATCAGAGCAGTCTGAACTTGTCCGAAGAAGGGACGACACATTTGAAAGAGTACAGTACAGTATTTTAAAAAATAATGTGTTTTGTGAACGTTAAAGGATGACAACATATTTTGTTACACCAAATACACAAAATAATGATATTTTAAAAAGCATCATATGACCCCTTTAATATCCATTGCAGAGTTGATGATATACGGCCCGTTCATTGAATTGCTGGCCGATTCAGTTGATCAGCTGTAAAGCAGTGACTCCAAATTCCCTACAAATACAAACCCGATTGCAAAAAAGTTGGGACAATGTACAAATTGTGAGTAGAAAAGGAATGGAATAATTTACAAATATCATAAACTTAAATTTTATTTAACATCTAAAATGTTGAAAGTGAGACATTTTGAAATGTTATGCCAAATATTGGCTCATTTTGGATTTCATGAGAGATACACATTCCAAAAAAGCTGGGACAGCTAGCAATAAGAGGCCGGAAAAGTTAAATGTACATATAAGGAACAGCCGGAGGACCAATTTGCAACTTATTAGGTCAATTGGCAACATGATTGGGTATAAAAAGAGCCTCTCAGAGCGGCAGTGTCTCTCAGAAGTCAAGATGGGCAGAGGATCACCAATCCCCCTAATGCTGCAGCGAAAAATAGTGGAGCAATATCAAAAAGGAGTTTCTCAGAGAAAAATTGCAAAGAGTTTGAAATTATCATCATCTACAGTGCATAATATCATCCAAAGATTCTGGGCCAAGGCTCATTTAAAATGGACTGTGGCGAAGTAGAAAACTGTTCTGTGGTCAGACGAATCAAAATTCGAAATTCTTTTTGGAAAACTGGGACACCATGTAATCTGGACTAAAGAGGACAAGGACAACCCAAGTTGTTATCAGCGCTCAGTTCAGAAGCCTGCATCTCTGATGGTATGGGGTTGCATGAGTGTGTGTGGCATGGGCAGCTTACACATCTGGAAAGGCACCATCAATGCTGAAAGGTATATCCAAGTTCTAGAAAAACATATGTTTCCATCCAGACGTCGTCTCTTTCAGGGAAGACCTTGCATTTTCCAACATGACAATGCCAGACCACATACTGCATCAATTACAGCATCGTGGCTGTGTAGAAGAAGGATCCAGGTACTGAAATGGCCAGCCTGCAGTCCAGATCTTTCACCCATAGAAAACGTTTGGTGCATCATAAAGAGGAAGATGCGACACAGAAGACCTAAGACAGTTGAGCAACTAGAAGCCTGTATTAGACAAGATTGAGACAACATTCCTATTCCTTAAACTTGAGCAGCTTGTCTCCTCAGTCTCCAGCCGTTTGCAGACTGTTATAAAAAACAGTGGTAAACATGGCCTTGTCCCACTCTTTTTTTAGATGTGTTGATGCCATAAAAATTAAAAAACAACTTATTTTTCCCTTAAAATTATACATTTTCTCAGTTTAAACATTTGATATGTCATCTATGTTGTTTTCTGAATAAAATATTGAAATTTGAAACTTTCACATCATTGCATTCTGTTTTTATTCACAATTTGTACAGTGTCCCAACTTTTTTGGAATCAGGTTTTTCCCGATTAACATATAGATAAATTAAAATAAAGGTAATTCCCTTTATTAATTCATTTTATAGAGGATGTCATGGATTTTTTGGAACTGGCACACCTGACACAAATGGACAAGGGCTATCTGAGCTGCTCATTTCATTTATGTCTCTGTGGCATCCTGACTGGACACTGGAGCATTATATTACCATGTACTGTAGCTGAGCGGTTCTGCATTTATACTGTGGGAATCATCGAGGAGGAATGCAGTCCTGCAGCCTCTGCACTTTCAAGCCCCACAGATAGTTGTCCCATCAAAGCCATGGAGGCAGTGCCTAAACCCTCAACCTGCCCTGTTACAACCACAGAGGATGTCCTGGAAAACTCTGCCTGTCCTGTCACAGCCATGGATGTGATCATTGGACCCTCTGTCTGTCCTGCCTAGGTAAAGGAGGTCATCTCTAAACACTCTGCCTTCCCTGCCACGACCAGAGAAGCCATCTCTGAGCTCTTTCCTGTCTTGGCAAAGGAGGCCATCCCTGAACCCACTGTCTGTCCTGTCATGGTCAAAGAGGCTATCCCTGAACTTTCAGTCTGCCCTGTCATGGCCAAGGAAGCCATCCCTGAACCCTGTACATTTTAAATCAGACCAGCCTCTCATCACAACACTGTGCAGTTTAAATGTTTTTTAGGAAGACAAGAATAAATAGAGTAATTTCTGAAAGCAAGAGGGGCATGTCCTAAAAGTTATAATGATTTGCACACCCCTCAGTACAGTCCAAATCAGGATCACTTACTTCAAAACGAGCAATAAATGGCTCAAATGAAAGATTTAGTGAAAAGTATTGTGAAAAATGGAAACTTGTATTGTAACTCCTATTCAACAATTACAAAAAGAAAAAGAAATTCAGTATTTCCTAAATGGTATATTACTGGAGAGACTGATAGTTGTGATTAAAGGATTTAAAATAAAGTTTTGTTGCTTATAAGGACTTTTCTTTTTTTTTTTTTTTGAGCAAAATGTAAAAACACAAGTGCCACATCCTGTCTCTCTTGAAAAGGAAATTATACTCGTTTTTTCTGCACACAATAAATAGCCTACATCTTAAATTTGGATAATATCAGTACCAGATGTTTATAACAAATAAAAAATGGCCAAAAATCTGAAGTACTATATAGGATTCCCATATGAAGCACACATTTGTTTTGTGTTTTGGTGTGAGGATCAGAAACGGTTGCTTCTTAGCAACTTGTGGGCACTGAACCACAAGAGGTGCACATTCCAGATCGAACCAGAAGCACTAAACAAGAAAGTTCAACCAGTTAAATATATCTTGCTTAAAAATGCAAGTCTTTTATCAATTATTATGTTTTTATGTGTTATCACATTAACAGTGGAAATGCAACATGATTTATTTTGGTTTCATTGTTTACATTTGGGTTTTACAGCTGTTGCATACTGTAACTATCAACTCTGTTTCATGCAGCTATATAAATTATGTACAAATGTATAAAATAAAAGTATATAATACAGGTATATCATACAGGTGATCTAAAATACTACAAATAATACTTGTTAAGCCAACAGTGACACACTGCTCACAAAGCTGTTAAAAAAACTTTGTGGTTAAAAGCAATGAACCGGATTCTGGTTAAAGAAGTCAAGCTCACATGCAAACATCCACACAATGAATTTTGGAGAGATTTCACAACACACATAAGACAACAACACTGGAGAGTGAACAGCTGGCTTTGAATAAAACACCTTACAGCTACAGTATTCTTATTGCTTTTTCAGGGAATGTTTGTTGTGGGTTTAGAAGTTCAGCATGGAGACTGCAGATTGCTGGTTTTATAAAACACCACCAAGATATCCAGGTGAGCTTTACATACAGCAAAACAGTGCCTATTGTACAGTATGTTTGAGTAATTTTATGTGTGAGCACTTTTTACTATTACTTGTATACGTTTGTATCTTTTTAAAATTAGTTTGCAAGTACAACTTAAAATGTTGTTTACATGCAAATATTTGCAGTTTGATTTAAAAAGGTGCTGCAATTTTGTATTTAAATAAGATAAATTCATCATAGATCGATAAATAAGGATAAAAAATTTACATGAATATACAGCGTGATATAGTTCATGTATCCCAGCATTTCAATACAAAATGGTTTTCACTTTTTAAAGCCCATTGTGTACTTATGCAATGTGAACTTTGGGTTTGTTTGTATTTGGAAATATGATATGTTTATCAACCTGTACCAATCCCCCCCAATGTATTACTTGTGTGTGAGAAATGCTGTAGCTCTTGCTGTAGGAAAGGCCAGACCTATGTGACTGTTTTTTATCTTCATGCAGAATCAGAGAGAACATGTCACTCACCTGAGCTGAGAATTGTGCTGCTAGGTGTTTCTGGTGTTGGAAAGAGTGCAACAGGAAATTTAATACTGGGCAGAAAGGCTTTTAAAGAGACAAGAACCAGAGTGAGTGAGATACAGAGAGGAAGAGTAGAGGACAGAATCATCTCAGTCATTGACACTCCGGGATTCTTCACCACTGAACTGACTGATGAAGAGCTGCATCATGAAATGATAAAGAGTGTTTCTCTCTGTCACCCTGGACCTCATGTGTTCCTGCTGATGATCAATCTGGAGAACATGAAAGAGGGGGAGAGGATCCTTGTGGAACAAATTGAGAAGAACTTTGGACCACAGGCTTTTAAGTTCACTCTACTTCTGTTAATTGGAAGAGAACAAATGTCCAACAAAGAATGGATGGTCTTTATGCTTAGTACAAAATTTCAGGAGCTAGTCAGACATTGCAGGGATAAATATCATGCAATCAACAGTATAAATGAAATTAACGCAACTCACATCTCAAAGCTTCTACAGAAGATTCATGACATCGTCAAACAGAATTGTGACCAGCATTACAATACTGACATTTACTTAAAGTCCCCAACAAAGATTAAAAAAGTAATGCAAAAATTGGAAGAAAAAAAGGAGGACCCAAGAAAACACACAGAGAGAGACAAAACAAGAACAAGTAAAACTGTGTGGAAGACGTTTAAAAGTGTAATACAGGAACACATAACACATAATTTCATCGAACCAGAAAAGGAAACTCTTATTTCTCATGTGAGAAAAACTCATGAAGATGAAGAATGGGTTTTTCAAGAATGTAAGAATGTTAAAGTGGGTGATAGTGGATCATTAGTAAGATCAGTGAAATTCTCATATGAACAAATGGAAGAAGTAAATGAGATCCAAAAACAAACAGAAAGCTGGGAAATAAGCTGTATAGGAAAATGTGACTTGAGAAACACCCAAGCAGGTGAGAATCTAGACAAATGTCTCTATATCTTAATAATATAATATATCTTGACCCAGAACCAAAGAATTCACTACTTTGTGTATGTCACATCTATTCATAAAAATATTATTGTTGACAATTATAGAATATGTGACGTTATATTGAAATTACAGAGGCAAATAAAGTAATGGGCTAGTTGCATATCTCAGCCATCTTAGATTTCCGGTCTTGCGAGTGTGTGCTTTGCAGAGAACCGGAGAAATCCAAATATTACCTTCTATATAGGTTTACAGGATTTATAATATCACTTCCAATGCAAATAAGATCTACACTGCTATTATTACTATTCTATAAATGCTGAGCCAGTGCGTTTGAAACTGTGTATGTTTGGGTCTGGTGTATGAATTAAAGTGTAACTAAACCCCTGGTCAGAGCCTGACTCCACCCACTGGCAATATTTGAAAAATGCTGAAAAGTGGGCAGAGCACAGCGGAGACAGAGGGGACGAACCTAGGGCGGGGCTGAGCGAGTGTGGCGTGATCCTGAGACTCGCAGTGACGGATTGATTGACAGCTGCTGTCAGAGTCGATAAAAAGGGGAGTGACTGTAGTGACGCAAGTAGCTTTGCAACAGAGCATTCATTTGAAGAAGAGGAGTTTTCTCCCCCACCTTCACCTGAAGTGGAAGATGTCGAGGTGTCTGTTCATATCAATTCGAGCCGCTGGCTCAAACTGCGGTCTTAACTCCCGCACTGCGTCGCTTTTCAGAGCGAGCTGTGTGGAGAAGCCCATTTCCACCTCCATTGCGCTGGAGAAGCAATCCCGCGTAAAATGCAGTTTGCACACTCAAGCAATAGGCGGGAACTTGTGGTCTTCCAGCAACACTACACATACGTACCATCCTGACCACTGTACTAAATACAGATAAATCTACGCCAACTTGAAGCTATCCTAACTGATGCAATACTATGCTACTAACTGACTATGCTTCAAACAATACTAACGTTACACTAACAACTATGCTAATTAACTACATAGGCTACACAAAATAATCTAAATTACTATATAAATGCTATGCTAAATACATGCTATAATAGTTTATCCTGGTCGTTTTGAATACTCGCAATTCCAACTCCTGACTACAGTGATTTCTTCTTCTTCTTCTGTTGTTTTAATGGCGGTTGGCAAACCACTACAGTGATTTTGACGGAACAAGATGGTTTTATACTGCCAAGGGTGTGGTAGCTCATAGTCATACCAAGGGGCATGGTGAGCTGGAAACTGCTTAGGTCACCTGCCACCGCAACATCCAATAGGAAAAATCAACTGCAGTAGCCACCGTTCAACCTGAAGAGGGCAGCACTCAGACGTTTTTACACCATATATTGTAGAATCAGAATCAGAAATCAGAATCAGAAAGAGCTTTATTGCCAAGTATGCTTGCGCATACAAGGAATTTGTTTTAGTGACATAAGCTTCCAGTAAACAGAGACAACAACACACAGACAAAAAAAAAAAAAATTTACAGGAGATTTACAAATTGGCAAATAAATAAGTGTATAAACAATTGTGCTATAAATGATAATGGAATAGGATTGAGTGAGATGCAGGAATGTTCTAGGATGGAGGGGTAACAAATAAATATAAGGATATTGCACATTTTTGCATAAGTTTAAGTGGGAAACATTTAACTGTTCATGAGGTAGATTGCCTGGGGGAAGAAACTATTCTTGTGCCTTGCTGTTCTTGTATTTGCGGCTCTGAGGCGCCGGCCAGATGGCAAAAGTTCAAAGATGGGGTGACTTGGATGTGAGGGATCCAGAGTGATTTTCTGAGTCCTTTTCCTCACTCTGGATGTGTACAGTTCTTGGAGGGTGGGCAGGGGAGCACCAATAATCCTTTCAGCAGTCCGAACAGTTCTCTGTAGTCTTCTGATATCTGATTTTGTAGCTGAACCAAACCAGACAGTAATTGAAGTACACAGGACTGACTCAATGACGGCTGAGTAGAACTGTTTCAGCAGCTCCTGTGGCAGGTTAAACTTCCTCAGCTGGCGAAGGAAGTACAACCTTTGTTGGGCTTTATTCACAATGGAGCCAATGTGATTGTCCCACTTCAGGTCCTGAGAGATGGTGGTTCCCAGGAATCTGAATGACTCCACTGCAGTCACAGTGCTGTTCATGATGGTGAGTGGGGAAAGTGCAGGGGGGTTTCTCCTAAAGTCCACAGTCATCTCCACTGTTTTGAGCGTGTTCAGCTCCAGGTTGTTAAGACTGCACCAGACAGCCAGCTGCTCAACCTCCTGTCTGTAAGCAGACTCGTCACCGTCCTGGATGAGGCCGATGACTGTAGTGTCGTCTGCAAACTTCAGGAGCTTGACAGAGGGGTCTTTAGAGGTGCAGTCGTTGGTGTACAGGGAGAAGAGCAGAGGGGAGAGAACACATCCCTGAGGGGCACCAGTGTTGGTGGAGCAGCTGTTTGACATGAATTTCCCCAGTCTCACTAACTGTTGCCTATCTGTCAGAAAGCTGGTGATCCACTGACAGATAGATCTAGGAACAGAGAGCTGGGTCAGTTTGGTCTGGAGGGTTGTTGGGATGATGGTGTTGAAAGCCGAACTAAAGTCCACAAACAGGATCCTCACATAAGTCCCTGTTTTGTCCAGATGTTGCAGGATGAAGTGCAATGCCATGTTGATTGCATCATCCACGGACCTGTTTGCTCAGTACGCAAACTGCAGGGGGTCTAGTAAGGGTCCAGTGATGTCCTTCAGATAAGCCAGAACCAGTTTTTCAAACGACTTCATGACGACAGACGTTAGAGCCACAGGTCTGTAGTCGTTAAGTCCTGTTATCTTGGGGTTCTTTGGAATGGGGATTATGGTTGAGCGTTTGAAGCAGGAAGGCACTTCACACAACTCCAGAGATCTGTTGAAGATCTGTGAAAAGATGGGGGCCAGCTGGTCAGCACAGATTTTCAGACAGGCTGGTGTAACGCCATCTGTGCCTGGTGCTTTTCTTCTTTTGTTTTTCTTGAAGACCTGGCGCACATCATCTTCACAGATTTGAAGAGCAGGAGGTATGGAGAGGGGGATTGCAGGAGGTGTTAATGGTTGTGTAGGGAGATGGTCAGAGTGGGTGTTGGGGGTTTCAAATCTACTATAAAACTCATTCAGGTCGTTAGCAAGTCGTTGATTAGCCTCAGTGCAAGGGGATGGTGTCTTGTAGTTTGTGATGGCTCTCAGTCCTCTCCAAACTGAAGTAGAGTCGTTGGAAGTAAACTGGTCTTCCAACTTTTTAGCGTAGGTCTTTTTAGCCGCTCTAATCTCTTTGTTCAGTGTGTTCCTGGCCTGATTGTACAAGACCCTGTCCCCATTTCTGTAGGCATCCTCTTTGGCCTGACGAAGGTGTCTGAGTTTTACTGTAAACCATGGCTTATCATTGTTGAATGTTAAATAAGTCCTGGTAGGAATGCATATATCCTCACAGAAACTAATATAGGATGTTACGGTCTCTGTGAGTTCGTCCAGATCGGTGGTAGCAGCTTCAAAAACGCTCCAGTCTGTGATGTCAAAACAAGATTGTAAATCCTGCTCTGTTTCGCTGGTCCATCTCTTCACAGTCTTTACTACAGGTTTAGCAGATTTAAGTTTCTGCTTGTAGGTCGGTATAAGATGAACCAGACAGTGATCAGAACGTCCCAAACTGCTCGTGGAACAGAGTGATATGCATCCTTTATTGTGGTGTAACAGTGATCCAGTATATTACTGTCTCTGGTGGGACAGGTAACATGCTGTCTGTATTTTGGCAGTTCACGGGAGAGATTGGCTTTATTAAAGTCCCCAAGAATGATTAAAACAGAGTCCGGGTGTTGTTGTTCTGTGTCTGTGATCTGATCAGCGAGTTTCTGTAAAGCCAGACTTACTTGCGCTTGAGGAGGGATGTAAACACTAACCAGAATGAACGAGTGAAACTCCCGCGGCGAATAGAACGGCTTGCAGTTGATAAACTGCGTTTCTAGATCAGGACAGCACATCTTCTTTAATACAGTTACATCTGTACACCACCGTTCATTGATGTAAAAGCATGTCCCGCCGCCGCGCGATTTCCCCGTTGATTCTGCTTCGCGAATTAAAACACTCAAACTTTATACTCAAATGTCAAAAAAGTTACTCGAATCAATGAACAGCACTAATAAAGCCCCAATCTTACAGATCATTAACTAAAAAAAGTTGGTTTAGGGTTTAGTTACTCTTTAAATACACTAATGTTCTCTACTGTTCACGAAATGAATGGTGTGTACACACAGATAAATCATTTACTTTTACCTTACCAATTATGTAAATGTAAAAATTACTTATTTCTCGAAAATGTTTGTATTACATTGATTATTATTTTTTTGTTTAATGAAATATTCACCTTGTGAGACATATGGGCTGTGATTTATCATCACATTTCTCAATTGTGCACATTAGTTTGTTTCATCATCATTTTCACAACATATTTTATTATTTGACATATTCAACTTTGCATCAGACATTTTGAAATGAAAAAAAAAACGGGCTGTAAAATAAAACAACTAATACATGACTAATTTTAATATTTGTTTTATCTGAAGAATTCGTAACAAAATACATGCGCTGCTTATAGACAAAATTATTTATGCTGCATATTTTACAAAATAGATAAACATTGATAAAAACACACATGAATGCAAACAGCGATCTTTTAATTAATGCAAACCTACCATAATAGCATTACGTTAAACTGTACACAGTTATAAACTGTTATAAAATAAAGTTAATACATACTTAATCAGAAATATCTGTCTGTCTCGTTTGACAGTCAGAAACCTTATGATCTTATAGATAACAGTCAGAACAAAATCAGCTCTCCGAAAATGTAAAGTATTGCATATTTGAGTGGTTTGTGTTTGAATGAAGAAATCCCTGTGGACCTGACGCTGATCCGCATAATCAACAGAAGAATAAAGCAATCTTCGCGTTGTATCTTGATGAATTTCCACAGAGGTACGCAAAAATCTAGGGAGGATGTTTCCTCGTGTCTTTGATATACCACTATTCGCTGTTAAATTTGAAAATCATTAATTATATCCATCTAGTCAAGTTTAAATGCGAGCGTCGGAGGACCGGAAATAAGTATGCACACACTCGCGTGGCTGAAGCTCACCCGCGCCATCTTGTGCACCTAGCCCATTGTAATAAATTAACTTCAGAAATTTATTTAGACTCCAATATCTGTTCCTTGAGTTTAAAGTCATTGACACCATGACAGAAAACAATAACAATGCATAACTCTGCAAGCATTGAATAAAAAAATAGTGGGCAAATCAATTAATTTTAATGCACATTGCATTTGTTTACACAAGTTATCTTCTTCAATCACGTCAGATCTCAGAATTGTGATGGTGGGGAAAACTGGAGCTGGAAAGAGCGCAACAGGAAACACCATCCTGGGACAAAAACCTTTTAAAGAAGACTTTTGTTCTGAATCTGTGACTGGAAAATGCCAACAGTATCAGGGGAGGGTAGAAGGTCGAATTATCTCAGTGATTGACACTCCAGGGGTGTGTGACACGTCAATGTGTGAACGAGACTTGAAGGTCGAAGTAGTGAGATGTGTAGAAATGTCTCTTCCTGGTCCTCATGTGTTTCTATTGGTCATCCGATTGGATGTGAGATTCACAGTTGAGGAGAAATACACAGTTAAATGGATTCAGGAGAACTTTGGAGAAGATGCTTTACATTACACCATCATTCTTTTCACTAGAGGGGATCAGTTGAAAACATCTATAGAGGAGTTTCTGACAACAAACAAGCAGATGAATGAGCTAACCAAACAGTGTAAAGCTGGTTATCAGGTTTTTGATAACACAATTGAAACTCAAGCACAGGTTAGTGAGCTGTTATGGAAGATAGACACAATGGTGAAGGACAACGGAGGAGAGCATTACACAAATCAGATGTACCGGGAAGCTCAAAGGAAAATCTGGGAAGAAGAAGAGAGTCGGAGAAAGGAGGACAGGAGATTAAGGCAAGAAGAGGAGACCAGTATAAGGAAGGATGAACAAAAGAGACTTGTAAAGACTGCTAAAATGGGAGCCTTGGTGGGAGCAGGTGTGGGAGGAGTGATTGGAGGTGTAGCACTGGCAGCGGGAACTGGATTGGCTCTACCTGCTGCTTTAATCACAGGAGGTGCAACCCTTGCAGGAGGAGCGGGTGCAAAACTTATCGCAGACACAATTAACAGGAAGCAGAGTAAAACAGCAGCAAACAAGAAAAGTTAGTTATAGCAACACTTTGAATGATTTTATCATTTTGCGTGGTTTAATGCAGGAATACAGGTACAGTATATCACGCAGAACGGGTGAAGAAATCTAAAGCAGCTTAGTTTTATTCCAGCTTTATTTGTGGTTAGTAAAAAGATATAAGGATCTTGACTAGAGGATATCCTTAATAATAATAATTAAAAGTTTAGTAAATCACTGATGTTAACTGTAGGGAAGAGTTCTCAATTCTGCATAAGCTTAACTCTGTGCCCTTTTTAAAATAAAGGTTCCAAAAGGTTCATTGTATTGCAATAGAAGAACCAGTTTGGGTTCCCCAAATAATCTTTCTGTTAACAGTTCTTAAAATATTTTTTTTTTATACTTACATTAATTTTTGGACTGGAAAGGTTCCATGGATGGTAAAGGTTATTCATAGAACCATTGATGCTAATATATTTGTGTGTGTGTGTGTGTGTGTGTGTGTGTGTGTGTGTGTGTGTGTGTGTGTGTGTGTGAACCATCATAGCCAGCATCCAAGATTTGCTCAGTTTCTGACTTCCCTTTCTCTGGTGCACTGGTCGCAGAATTTCTTGCCCAGTAATGTTCCAGTAATGTTCCAGTAATGTTCCAGTAATGTTCCAATGGGCCTAATCAAATTCCTTGAGCCTGGAACAAAGCCTGCCTGGTCCCATAGATCTCTTTCTATGACATTCCTTGGGTAGCTGTGATCAGACTGACCTTGTTCATAAAACAGTATTATTAATAATTTAAAAAAACAATACAATGAAAAAACAAGTAATAAAGATAATTTAAACAGAGGATAATATCAACAGATAGTTGCATTCATTCAATAGTAGTGTTATCACAACGGGTTGTATAAATTTTGTAATTTGTCAGAGAAACAAAAAGAAATTTCAGAAAAGAAGCACACATTTTTGATTACTGTCTTTTTACTGGCTTTAATGGCATGAATGAAGATCGTTATAAATGTTTTGTTATTCACTAGAAATAAAACAATTTAAAAGGCACACCTTTCCATTTATAACAAAATGTCTTTAAATTAAATTCTCTTAAACACAATATGTAAAATACTACTGCTAAAAATATATTACAGAGATTTTCCTTTTATAATACTTTTCAAGAAAACAAATGTCATCATTATGAGGTGATAAGTAACAAAACTTGTGTTTGCAACAAAAATGTATCAATAAATATACAGGGTTAATATGATTTAATTTTACAAAAACACAATATAAGGCAGTCATATGTAGTGCATCACTTTAAAAAAACTGCTCATTCAGAGAGCTGAGGTAAAACATTAACTTGATCTAATGTTCACTGCACACACACTCCATAATCTCACTCACGTGTGCACACACATGCACTCACACCATGACTCAGTGTTGGGATCCAGGATGTTTTGTGATCAATTCAGTTTTGTGATCCAAATAAATGGTCCACACTTATTGCAACAAACAGTGCTGCAATGCAAGAAAGAGGAGGAAAAGGAGAGTGTGAGATATATAAAGAGTAAAATATAGTAAATAAGTATGCAGGGTTTGAGTAAAGGACTGCCAGATGGACCTGGGACAGTGTCAAAGATGCGAGGGACAGTTGACAGAATTGTCAAGGGCCAGATTGGCCAGTGTTTTTAACTTTTGCTAGTTTAAACACTCAAGCAATTTTAAACCACTTCAAGTGCACGAAGACACTCACACGCTGTCTGAAAGATGTGCAATCAAAGTGCACATAAAAAGTTGCCTCAACAAATTCTCAATGCATTCTTTTTCTTATCGCTTCTGAATAAACAAATCAACTCAAAAATCCTGTCTTGGCAAGTATGCTCACAAACACAGCTGGTTATATCTTAAGTGAATTTATACAGTTGGTATAAAATTTGATGTGTTTCATTTTATTGTATCTGTGCACCAGGTCACAGCAGCCTAATATACAATAGTGAAGTGAAGTGAAGTGACATTCAGCCAAGTATGGTGACCCATACTCAGAATTTGTGCTCTGCATTTAACCCATCCGAAGTGCACACACACAGAGCAGTGAACACACACACACACACACACTGTGAGCACACACCCGGAGCAGTGGGCAGCCATTTATGCTGCGGCGCCCGGGGAGCAGTTGGGGGTTCGATGCCTTGCTCAAGGGCACCTAAGACGTGGTATTGAAGGTGGAGAGAGAACTGTACATGCATCTCCCCACCCACAATTCCTGCCGGCCCGGGACTCGAACTCACAACCTTTCGATTGGGAGTCCGACTCTCTAACCATTAGGCCACGACTTCCCATACCTGCTGTGGAATATGTCATTAATATTAATAAAACAGCAAAATAAAAAGTGAGAATCATTTACTGCTCTTGACTGAATAACTTTTGTAGCTTTAACAATGATTTATTACCATTTCACTTATAAAGTGAAGATTGTGAAGTGTTGTTTCACATTTATTTGTTTTACATGAATTTATACCTACTGGAAAAATTAAAGGCACCAATTATTTCAGTTTTATCTTTGCTACATTATTTTACTTGTAATGTTTTTATTTGTTTATATTTTTCATTGACTGTACACTTTTATTTAATAATGTTTAAACTTTCTATTGGTAAGGTTAGTCGTTTCAAAGTTTTGTCAAAATTGGAAGGTAAGATTACACAGGACAAAAACAATAATACAAATATAGCTGCAAGCAGCAATAACGGGGCCAAGCACTACAGAAGCAAGCTTCAGACGAACAGCAGGAATGAGTAATTAAAAATGTTTTAAGATTATTTTAGGCAAAATGGCTTGAAAACAATAAACACAACAACTAGTAATAGGATTTATTGGCTTATCACGTGTAACCAATAGGGGGCGCTGTTACCAAATTAGTGTGGAATGGTCAGTGTGAGGTGACCATGACACATACAATGTTTGGTGCAAAAATGTCAAAGCTTTGCTGAGATACAGCCTCAAATGCATTTTGGCATCCTTCCAGCAAATTCGTTGATGCGCTAAATGAGAACCATTTCGTAAATCGACACGAAATCCATAACTTTTAGTTGGCTCAGTCTGAAGATGAAATGATTCGATTTTGGTGAAAATCGGACAAACTGTCTAGGAGGAGTTCGAAAAAGTAGGTTTTGAATGAAAATCAAGATGGCGGACAGGAGGTTCGGCCAAATAAGGAAAACTTGGCATCTATGTTCTCGGCTTGACCCAAGGAATCTATTAAGATACATTCAAAAGTTATAAGCCTTTTTGCTAATTTTGTCCTAACTTTTCACCACTAGGTGGTGCTGTTTCGAAATATTTTGAGTACCTTCAGGGAATGATGTTGTTGGCACATTCTGAGTTTTGTAATATTACACCAATGCATTTGTTTAGAATAGCATTTTATTTCACAAAACTGTATTGAAGTTAATGGGAATTTCATATATTGTTCTATTATAGCGCCATCAAGAGGCTCAGTCCCACCATTTTTTTTTTGTGTCCTTAGAATGAGCCCATACATATGTGTGTCAATTTTGGTGTAAATATCTCAATTTACAATTTACTTCAGACATTTATATGAAAAAACACGTAAAAAATGACTGACACATGAGTTTGATTGAATTTTACTACCCCTTACTATCAATATTTTTGCATTTGGGCATTAAAGTTTAACTATCGACCTATGTTTCCGAACTTCTGACGGTGGTTTTGTTTCGATCGGAAAAGCGGTTTCAAAGATATAGCTAAATGTTTTTTAAGAGCTAAATCACAACGCTACACAAACCGTAAGGTAAAACCTAGCATGTTTGGTATCGTAGGACTCGGTAAGGTTTCAGGAGTCTAATTAGATGAGTCTCGTGAAAATAAGACAACCACACCCAAAGTTATAAGCATTTAAAAAAAGAAATTCACCACTAGGTGGCGCTGTTTCGAAACTTCTCATGCTCCTTCAGGACATTGTCCTGATGACCCATACCATGTTTCGTAACAATCCGTTGATGCGTTCTTAAAATACAGCATTTTAGCACAAAATTCAAAATGGCTGACAGTCAAAATAGCAAAATTGGATTTCAGTCGACTCGGCATGTTGTCCTGAATCTAACAAGACCAATTTTATGGTTTTTGGACAAACTGTTCAGAAGTTATAAGCAAAAATAGCAATTTTTCATATCTCCGGACCAGTAGGTGGCGCTGCGCATGTCGTAGCATGTAGCCTCAGGTCATGCTTGTTATGACATGTACCCAGTTTGGTCTGAATACGATAAATCGTTGCAGAGATACAGCCTTACGACTGTTTTTGCAAGCTCTATGTAAAATTAGTTTGAGCGTTTATTGAAAACGGTTTGACGAATCAATTCGAATTCCATAACTTTTGGTCAGCACTGCCTGAAGATGATCTGGTTCAATTTTCGTGTAAATCGGACCAACGGTTGAGGAGCAGTTTGAAAAAGTAGGTTTTCAATATAAATCAAAATGCCAGACCGGAAGTTCAGCTTAATCTGGCATATTAGGTACCTATATTATCGGCATAAACCAGGGAATATTTTAAGACCAGTTCCATTGCAATAGACTAAAGCAATAAAAGGTTTTTTAGCATTTTAATAAGTGTGATTATTAACCGTTAATGAATGGTTACTACTCTTGACCAATAGGTGGCGCTGTTACCAAATTTATGTGGCTTGGTCAGTGTGAGGTGTCGTTGACACATACAAAGTTTGGTGCAAATATGTCAAAGCTTTGCAGAGATAAAGCATCAAAGCATTTTGGCACTCTTCCAGCAAATTCGTTGATGCGCTAAATGAGAACCGTTTCGTATATCGACACGAGATCCATAACTTTTTGCCAGCATGGTCTGAAGATGATTCACGTCAAATTTGGTGAAAATCAGACTAACGGTCTAGGAGGAGTTAAAAAAAGTAGGTTTTCAACATTAATCAAAATGGCGGACAGGAAGTATGGCCAATTTTCGCATAATGGGTATTGATACTCTCAGCATGACGCACAGAATTTAGGCAGACCATTTTCATTACAATTGTCTAATTTATTCAAAAGTTATTAGCATTTTTGTGATATTTCATTATAACTCTTGACCACAAGGTGTCGCTGCCACCAAATGTTTTGAGTACCTTCAGGGCATGGAGCCAAATATTTTTGTAATTATTATTGTAATGATACGATGCTGCGTTCAAAAAATATAGCATTTTAAAACATAATTCAAAATGGCCGACGCCTAAAATTGCTGACACAGAAAAATTAGATATCATTCGACTCAACATGATTCGCTGAATCTAAAGAGACCAGTTTTGTGATTTTTGGCCATACCATTCAGAAGTTATAAGCAAAAATAAGATTTTTTCATATCTCCTGACCACTAGGTGGTGCTGCATCGAAACACTGCAGGTAGTCTCAGGTCTTCGTTATTATAACGCGCACCAAGTTTGGTCTCAATATGCCAACCCGTTGCCAAGATATAGCCTCACATGCATTTTTGCGTGCTTTCCGTCAAATTTGTTCACGTGTCATTGGAGAACGGTTGGACGAATCAACTTGAATTCCATAACTTTTTGCCAGCATGGTCTAAAGATGATCTGAGCCAATTTTCGTGAAAATCGGACTAACAGTCTAGGACGAGTTCGAAAAAGTAGGTTTTACGAACAATAAAACATAGCAAAAAAACTAAACCTTGCGATTTTGGAATTTTGGTGTTAATTCGACTTGGCATAAGCCAAGGATTCAGAGGAAAAATAATTGTACTTTTGTGGCTTACGGTTCAAAAGTTATTAGCATAGAAACTTTTAATCTTTGGACAAGTGGTGGCGCTAGAGTGTTGGAGTCAGAGTCTCTAAACATGCTGTGGTTAATGTTGATATTGTCTTCTATCAGTGTACCAAATTGCACAACTTACCCGCAAGCGGTTCTATGGGCTGCCATAGACTTGCGGCGGAAGAAGAAGCAGAATAATAATAAGAATCCTAACGGATACAATAGGTGCCTACGCACCTTCGGTGCTTGGCCCCTAATAATAATAATAATAGGAACAATTACAATAGGTGCCTACGCACCTTCGGTTCTTGGCCCCTAATTAAAAAAAACGTGATAAATTGGTACCAGCATGCATAAGGAGGGCAAGAAGTCAGGCTACGAGGACGTTTGCATCATGTGGTTTAAAGAGATGTTTTCTTACAAACATACATAATATTCATAGGTTTGTGTGTTTACGTTCTCTACCTGTGGCTTCAGTGTAGAGTTTGGACTCATCAGTGCTGGTCACTTTGCAAGTGATGTATTGTTTCTTTCTCTCTATCTGATCCAGAGCACTGTGGATTAAAACCACACTACCCAGAGGCATTGGACTGTACAGGAGAATAGAGTTCAACAGGTGAGATCACAAATAATCAAAGCAAGTCTCAACTGGAAAAAAAATTATGTAAACCGCCTTTAAAAGACTTAAGTATCATTTTATCTCACTTGCGGTAGTTGATGTTGAGATTGGCAGTCATAATAGGTCCTGAGAGGAAACCGGCAAGAGTGCCTGTCACTGTGTCAATCATGGTGGCTATAGCTCCACCATGTACATACCTGCCAAAAAGGAAACAGGTGTAACATCATTTCCTGTTCTCCCATTCTTCACAAATGTAAATGTGGCATTTAATTTCAGGTATACTTTCAGGCAATAAATGTAAAAGAGCAACTCCTTACCCAGGTGCACCTTCTAGTAAATGTCCTGCCTGAAACACACAAACGCATCTCTTCTCCTCCTTATTGACAAACACCACATACTCAAACGTTGCTCCCTGCTCTTTAAAATTTCTTGTGAAAAGTCGAGCTTGAGCCTTGATCATTTTGCTGAGGTGTATGCCGCCTACAGGACAGAAGCAATGTGTCTTTTGCTTTTACTCTAAATTGCATTATCACATCATTTCACTGATAACGACTAGAAGAAACTATGCAGATACAAATTTATTGCTTACCAGTAGCATATTTAATGGAACGATTGTAGCTGGGCAACTTCCTCCAAGGCACCCTTTTTTTCTCTCCATTTTCGGTGTCAGTGTCACACAGTGCGTTATAGTGGTTGTAAACCTTGCACATCTCTGGACTCCATGTGGAGTTGGGCTGGCTGAAGTCCCGTGGCTGCGATGATAACGGCCACAGTGGCATCATCTGCATAAAGAGTGACATTAAAACATTGTTTACATTAATATCCTATTCTTTTAGTTTAGAACGGTGTTATTGCTTAAAACTTAAGGGTAACACTTTAGATTAAGGTTCCATTAGTTAATGTTAGTGTATTAATTAACATGAACAAACAATGAACAATACATGTATTACTGTATTTTTTTTTTATGTTAGTTAATGAAACTACAGTTATTCACTGTTAGTTCATGCTAATTCACAGTGCATTAACTAATGTTACCAAGCACAACCTTTGATTTGAATAATGCATTAGTATATGTTGAAATTAACATTAACTAAGATTAATAAATGCTGTTGAAGGATTGTTCTTCCTTAGTTCATGTTAACTAAAGTTGTTAACTAACATTAACTAATGGAACCTTATTCTAAATAGTTACCAACTAAAGGTATTCAAAACTGTTATTGTTCATTTAAATTAAGCTGAAATAAAATGAAATACAAATATTAGAGGAAAATTGAAATGTTGCCTTGACAACTAATTGAAATAAGTTTACATACTAAACTTATTAAAACGGAAATAAAACTGTTAAAATGTAATTGTTAACTAAAACTATTCACAATTGTTTTCATTAAATAAAACATAAATTTACTTCAAAAACTATTGCCTTGGTAAAAATGTTTGGACTAAAACTGAAATTAATAATAAAAAAATAACAAAATCATATAAAAAATAATAAAACTAAAATAAAAATAATTATAGGAATTATAGGAGTGCATGAGCCTGGTAAGATTGCTCAGTCTTATCTAGAATTAGTTGAAAAGGATTTGATACGCCTGACACAAATGTAGCCATACCTTCATGGCAGCTCCACACAGGACCTGCCTATTAACATGACTACAGAATGAATATGAATGAACAGCAATGTAAAACAAATGAAAGTGATGAATCCTGTACCGAGACGGGTCTGATGGAGTGGAGTGAGGACTGGAGCAGCTTGGGGCGGCCGAGGCTTCTCGCTATGTGTCCCAACATGATGACCGCACACAACTGTCTTCACTGACCTTCTTCTTCCAGAGGAATGCTGTGGCTGACTCTCCGAAAGCAAATGCTACATATGAACGTTTTTATTGATTAACTAACGAAAGAATGTTGTATAAAATTATAGCCAACTTTAAGGTGAAGTGCAAGATCAGCCGGTGAACAGCGTTACTTTCAGATTCACGTATGTCATCGGTGATTGGCCGATTCGTGCACGTGGCGTTGAAACGCGTGTTCATTCTAACCACGTGACGCAATACGCATGCATGCACGTCAAGACCAGGGCCCACAGCAACCTCATGGTTCCAGTATTTTCAGCTCACTGCTGGAATTTGCTTTTTGTAATTGTACTTTGAGTAGATAGCGGATTTAGATTTAGCGGCACAATGTTCGGTCGAGAGGCATAGCGTTCAAAAAACAAGCGCGCAGAGAGGGACAGAGTAAGGGTACAGAAATGCTGTTTATCTTTTATAACTGTACATTCCCTTGCTTAGTACTAGTAACTTAGAGTCAATAATAATAACAATGTACTTTTTTTTTCAGCAAGGAAACATTCATTTGATCAAAAGGGACATTACATTCAATTATTTATTTATTTTTTGTCAGAAAAACATTAGGCAGCTCAACTGTTTTCAACTGTGATGATAAAAATAATGTTTTTATTGAGCGCTAAAACATAGTAACATAGTAGAATGCAGTAACTAGGGGAAAGTTACTTTTAGAAGTGATGCATTACAGTATGGAAAGTAAGGCATTGCGTTACTTTTGTGTTACGTTTTGTCCCCTGGCTGGTCTTGCTTATTTGTTATATATATATATATATATATATATATATATATATATATATTGGCAAATGTAGGACAGAAGTGAAATTAATACGTTTCAGGCTGAAGGAAGTGATTTTAAAATGTAAAATATATATTTTGTAGTACGTTACTTAAAAAAATAAGTAATCTGATTAAAGAATTCGGGTTAATTGTAATGCATTACTCCCAACACTTAATAATTTCTATAGGATCATGTGATACTACAGCTTTGCCATCACAGAAATACATTACATTTGAAAAAATATTAAATTGAAAAACACTGCTTTCAACCGTAATAATATTTTGCAATATTACTTGATTTCTAGTGTGCATACTTTTGAACAGTATATAGTACATAATTAAATGTTTAATTCAAGTTAATTTTGATTTATATCTTACTGTGAAGTACCTGCACAGTTCCCCAGGTTAAAAACTCTTTTGTACGACTGAATGTGTATGCTTATGTTTAACAGCTTCCCCTTTTCTAATAGAAAGATGAAGAGATCACTGACAGAACTGCTGAACTAGACAGGTGTGCTTAACCTGATTTACAATCTTTGCTTTTGAGATTGCATCAAATTTAAAATAAAGAAACATTATGACATAAAATGAATAGGAAATATTGCAGTATTTTGTGTATGGAGCATTTCAACTCTTACATTTAGTGTTGCAACGTTGAATGCAGTGAACTAATACTATGTTCTTGTTCCAGAGTCAAGAGTGTGATGTTGAAAGCTGAATTTGAGGGTCTTGGCCTTAATTATTATGAAAAAGTCCTGAAACGCAGAGAGAGGACCCAACAGAGAGAGATTGTGGAACACCTCTCTCACTGAGATCAGTACAAACATGACTTTCCTATAAATAACTACTGTTTGACTGAAAACATTGGCATTTTCATTGGGAATATATGATTTAAATGAGTGTGTAAACAAATGGCATGTCTACATATGAACTTTTATGATACAGTTTATTAAGAATGACTTTGTTCCTTTCGTTGCAACAACAGTATTTCATCTGTAGGGGGTTGTATAAGAACATGAGTGTGTAAAAATAAAATTTAAATGGGAATACAGGAGTTTCTTTGGGTCTTTGAAATTCAAAGGTGTCTTCTTACGGAAGCCGTATTTTGCAAACGTGTACAGCCTCAGGTTCCTCAAATTAAGTTTCAGTGATCAGGTTTATTTAGTCCTGCTATAGAGAAAGACATAATACATACTGTAGGCTACACAGACACAAGAAACCCTGCATTTCCGTCACAAACCATCAAAAACATCCAAACCATCACATAAGACAAAGAGCAGCTGTCAAATGAGTAACAATGTTTGGAAAGGATGATCGTTTGAACGCCAGAAGGAAGTTAAAGATGATCCCGACAGAGCCCTCAAGTGTATTTAATGCTATCTCTACACTCTTAATTCCATAACAAATAAAGTTATCTTGAGGGTTTATCCTTATAATACCAATCTAGCTCATATGATGGTAAACTCTCAAGAATAACTGAAAGAAAGGAGAGCTCGAACAAATGGAATGAAATATGTCACATATTTTGAGTGGAATGTTAAATATAAAATAAAAATGTGGAAAATATGGAAACGTATAAATACAAACGCCACTGAATTATACTATATGTGAAGAAATGTGAAATATGGTTACAAAATAAATAGAAGCATAAACCTTTAAAACATAAGATTTTATCCAAAACAATATTTCTTGAAAAAGGGATGTCGAAAGGGATGCCCCCTCAGTCCCACTCTTTTCGCCCTCTTCATAGAGCCTCTGGCACAGGCAATTAGAGAAGACAATGATATAACGGGGGTAGTAATAGACACACAACATAAGCTATGTGCATATGCGGATGACATACTCGTGACACTTACCAGTCCTAATGGAAGTTTGCCTTAATTAGTATCTCAAAGAATTTGGTTCATATTCCGGCTATAAACTAAACCTGATTAAAACTCAAATGCTTACTTTCAACTATGAACCACAATAAAATATTTAAAAAATCTGTCAATTTAAATAGAAAAGTAATACAATTAAATATTTAGCGGTACAAATACCTAAAGAGGTCTCTGCCATTAATGATCACAATTACATTCCTATAACACAGGGGTGGGGAACGTTGATCCTGGAGGGCCCGTGTCCCTGCAGAGTTTAGCTCCAAAAACCTACCTGTATCCTGAAATCCTTGATTAGCTTGTTCAGGTGTGTTTGATTAGGGTTGGAGCTAAACTCTGCAGGGATACAGGACCTCCAGGATCGACGTTCCCCACCCCTGCTATAACAGCTGATATTAAAGCAGACTTAAACCGTTGGTCATTATTACCAATTAATATGTACAACAGAATAGACGCTATAAATATGACTATACTATCCAGGCTGCTTTTTCTTTTTCAATCTTTGCCTGTTGAAGTGCCTCCCAAGCAATTCAGTGATTGGAATAGAACCATCTCATGTTTTATTTGGGTAAAACAAAACCAGGGATTAGATTTCAAATATTACAACACCCCAAGGACAAAGGTGGTATGGCTCTACCGTGCTTGGAAGATTATTATAGAGAAGCATGGTTACGTTCTCTGGTCTGTTGGTGTGACACTATGTGTTATGCAAAATGGAAAGAATAGAGCAAAGTCAAATAAGCATACCTTCCCAATCTATACTGGGTGGGAAAATCTCCTGAAAAATGATCTGATAAAATTACGTAATTGGATGGCAGTATCCCTTAAAATCTGGCACAAGCTACTTAAAAATAAGGAATTTGAAAGAAATGTACGAATATTACGTTGGGTGAAATATGATACAGAATTCGCACCAGCTGGACTGGACGTTAGTTCCAAACATTGGACTAAGTCAGGCATCACTTCGTACTGTATAATATCCTCCACTGACGGTTTGGATACTTTCAAAAAACTTTCAGATACCTTCAAACTGAGACACCACTTTGATAAACATATTTAAACTACCGGAGAGAAGGGAAAAGACCCGAGTGTTCATTGATGCATATAAGGATAATACTAACAGAAAACTGATTTCCAGGTTATAGTTAGACAGGGGATTTTCAACAATATATGTAAAAAAAGAGGTGGGAGAAAGAAGCTAAGATAAAGATAAGCGAAGATGACTGGTCCAATATATGCAGGAAACAATCTACCACTTCTCGCTCAGGTTTGTGGAGGGAATTCACCTGGAAAAACACTTTAAGATTCTTTATAACACCTAATATAAAAAAGACACAAAGTAACAATCCTGAACATGGTCAGTGTTGGAGAATGTGTGGTAATATGTCTGATGGTCACTTCGATGTCTTTTGGGAATGCTCTATTATTTCTTTGTTTTGGATAGAGATGAAGGTAATTAGGTCAATATTCGGATCAGAGCTCGAGTTTAATTTCAGTGTTATATATTTAGGAAATCTACCAAAAGGGCTGAGAAAGACAGATATGTATCTGTTACAAATACTTTTAGCAAGTAGCAAGGAAGCAATAACTAGGAAATTGCTAAGTAAAGATTCCCCGACGATTGCTGAATGGATAGAAATAGTTTATGGAATATTTGACTTTCTCTCTGAGACATGCCGAAAAAAAGATTGGGGAAAAATTTATATTTTATCCGAATACAAATTGAGATGTATATGCCTTTTATTTATTTAAATTTTTTAATTTATTTTTTCCCCTTTTCATTCCCTTTTCTGTTTTACATGATGTTGAGCACTTGTTAATCTATGATGATTTTGCCTGATGTCCCTTATGTTACCGTTTACGCTGCCGGATGGAACACGGAGCCGAGGATACACGAAATAAGGCTTTTATTAAATCCAACACATGGAGCACAGAGGTAGACACACGTAAGTTGATAGTGAGTAGACCCGACAACACTGAACTCAAAGGACACAGTTTAAATACATGGGATAATGGGGAAACACAGGTGGATGGAATCACTAAATCAACAGGGACATGGAACACATGGGGAATAGAATAAACACACCTGGGAACTAATCCAACCAAACACGGAAGACAGAAACTGGGTCACAGGGGCAAAAACACACTAAAAAAGTCCAGGTATGTAACACCTTAGTCCCTTAGTCTAAATTAAATAAAGTAAAAGAAAAAAAACAATAAGATTTAACCAGTACTATTTTGATCAATGGGAATTATCGTTGAATAGTATGTACTTGGCAAAGTTAGCATATCAATCTAATTTTGTTTAAATGTTTTTATTGTTATGTATTTTATTGTTTTATATATGATTTGTTTACCAGCATTCTAAATCCAATAGACAACATAAAAATACCTTTGGGTTTGTTGTGAATCAGCTTTAGTCATCCAGTTGGACCAGTGTTTCTCTGTGCTGACAAAAGCTCCATTATATGCCACACCTCCTCGGTAGTTGTCTCAGCTTTTCTGTGGTATTTGCTTTAAAAAAAGATTCAAATCTTGCTTTGACTTGTAAATGTTGTTGATATGGCAGCAGGTAAAGGTTGTTATATCATGTTTGTTTTTCAGGTCCCGTGAGAAGGGTAATGCAGGATGCTGGAACAGGACAGACAGCTGCACATTAGAGAGATAAGTGAGATCGGCAAAGCCATTTAACAACAAAGATCATAAATCATAAACCACTGAAACCATTCCAGCACTGAGCCTTCACATTCACAGATTTATAATATGGTTTATACAGTATGAAGTTCAGAATAGTTTAGTTATTTTATCCTGAAGGTCACTTTGAAATTGATTCATAAATTATATGAATCATATAAACAACTCATGTGGACATTTTTGGTAGTTCCTAGGATAGTCCACTAAAGGAGGTAGAGCTTTTTCGCACGTGGCTCCCAAACTCTAGAATAGCCTTCCTGATAATGTTCGGGGTTCAGACACACTCTCTCTGTTTAAATCTAGATTAAAAACACATTGCTTTTTCCAAGCATTCGAATAATGCATCTCATAAATTGTGGCTGCAGTTTTATCTGATCAAATGTGCATTCTTATTCTTTAACTTGGGTTAAACTAATTAATTTTACTTTGTTGGATCAGCAGCTATGCTAATGGTGTCTCTAGTTGTTTCTATGTTTTGCCACGGGATTTACACAAGCTCCAGTCTGGATCCAGAGCACCTGAGAAGAGATGATGCTGACCCTCAGAGGACCCCAGATGATGCTAACCCTGAATCAACAAACAGAACTAACAACTATTGCTACAAGTGTGACTGCATCATATAATAATTGCTGTTAAAAATGTTCATCATCTGGCTGACTACGTCTTGTATAAATTTTTCTGAAAAATCCTGTCTTATGCGCATATTTTTTTATTAAGCATTTCTTATTAATATTGAAAACCATATAGTACTACTTAATATTTATGTAAATTTTATTTCAGGATTCATTGAAAGTGCAAACATTTATTTAAAAATAAAAATATTTTGTAAATGTCACTTTTGATCAATTGAATGCAAACTTGCTGAATATTAATTTCTTGAGAGAAAAAAATCTTACTGGTTTTTAACTTTTAATTGGTAGTGTAAACCCAAACTTTTAAACATATATATAATAAAACTACAATCGTTATACATCACATAATTCGTTTTCACAAATTAATAATTAATTTTAGGCTACTTAGTGAAAACAGGAAAGGGGGGGGGTATAAAAAGATTAATGAATATGAAAAACTAGACTTAAAAAAAAAAAGCTAAATCCTGAATAAACAGGAACAATGATCATTATAGAGACATATCAATTACCCCAAATTAATTTTTCAGAAATGAATTCAAAGTTAACTTGAAACAAGTATGGCCATCTGAAAATGTTTGTTTTTAATATTCAGGTTCCTCTTGTTGGAAAGTCTATTATAGATATTATTTTAAAAGGGTGGGTAAACACTGTTCACATTAGAGCACATTTCCTGTTCTAACAATCCACAGTTAAATTAGCTGTCATGAAGAGAGATAAGATCATTTGTACTGTAAATATGTACATACTCCCACCTCGAAGATCCCTATAACTGCATTATGCAACTTCTACAATCATAAAATTAAAGGATGAATTTCAAAAAATCCTTAAAGAGTGACGTAGAGACTGACTTGGGATTAACAAGTTAACAAAACTGAAGAATGGGACTATGTGGCACCTAGACAAATACACATTACATTTAGTGCTACTACAAAGCTCACACATCAAGTAGCTGCTAATAATTCAATTAAATCTGCCAAATACATGGCAAAGACTAATGGTGGTTCGTACTGTACATGACCTTTAACATTCTGACAGTAAAACATTGCTTATTGTCTTTTTTTAATGATCAGAACATACAAACACACCCCATCCTCCAACCCTCACGGATCCAGTTTAGCCAATTGTGTGCAGAACACAACACTACACACCTAATTCTCCAAAGAATCTTTAGTTTAAGCCACAGATAATTGCTCAAGTTAAATGATGTAATACATCAAACTTAGGTTTAGCACGCTACAAGGTTGAATTACATTGTATGATGAGCAAACAGACAATTCCTTATGTCTGTACAAGTATATATAATGGAGGCACAAAGTGAACGATGAATTCAAATAATAAAAGAATAAAAAAAATTCCTTAAAAAAATTTGAGTTTTTGCAAATGTGAGAATTTTTATAAAAAAAAAAAAAAGAGGCTTTTTTCACATCTGTCTTCATTACACATTTATTCTGTGCTTTGTTTATAAGGAAGCGTGCCTTATTTTTTGAAATAACATATTTAACAAGTCAAAAGAGGGGTGTGAAGAAAAAAACAATTCCATTCAGTTCCATTTTTCCTGAGCACTCCACTGGAGTTCAGAAGATCCTTCAGATGGCACCTGCGCACAACTTCCTGTAAACAGACAAGCAAAATAACTTGTGAAAAAGATTCTGATTTGTGACCTTTGACATTAAAAACTGCCAAACTATAGACCCTTTTCACATTTCCAGGGATCTCAATAGCAGAAATCCTCATAGTTAACTTCTATAGTGGTGAATGGAAACAAACAAAAAAGCAAAAGAAGACAAGTCCATGATTAGGTTTAATTGGGGAGAAAGAGGGAAATTTTATTTTCATCACTCTCTCAGTCAATATATTAAGGTGTATTTACAGTATGTGCCTGCTTGAAATTCAGTGTAAAGTTATAATGCCGCTTAAAAGCCAGACTAAATTATGCCTTACTTCAGACCCGAAGTAAATACACCTAGGCATAATTAAGTCTGGCTTTTATGCAGCATTGCAGCCTTAAAGGCTTTGGAGTGTTAAGCTCTTGGTGCATAAAGAAGATCTGTAAAGTTGCAAAGACTAAAGACTCAAATCCAAATAGATATACTTTATGAAAGTTAAGAGTCATCCACTCCCCCCTAAAACTGCTCATTCAAACACGCCCCCACATGTCTACGTCACTATGTGGGAAGATTTGCATAACGGCGCCCAAATGTTCATGCAAAGAAACAAGGCATAACTTTTATTCTCGCTGTTGCCGCCGTTTTGTTGTAAAAGCGAAGCTACTTTGTTTGGTCTTCCAAAAGAGGACACAATTAGAAATCAGTGGTTAAGTTGTATTTACAACACTGTTCCAGAACCGTTCAACCCAAATATTCAGATGTGTGCAGCACATTTTAAAGAAGACGAGGACTGTTTCCTGAACCAGCCTACAATGTCTGTGTCTGTTTCTATAAAGTAGGGCAATTCTAATTTTGCAAGAACAGTCTGCCGCTTCTGACTCACTTCTGTAAGTACATTTTCATATTTAAAGGATTTGCCACTGACGATTCAAACGCAAGTTTTGAGCAGTGTAGAGTAGCGGTTGCTTGTTTGTCCTTTCTCAGATCACAAATGCAGACATGGTTTTATGTTTTATGTTTATGTTTTTTTTGTGTGATGCGCACAGGGCTGAGGAGTAACGAAATACATGTAACGGCATTACGTATTTAAAATAGAAAATACGAGTAACTGTATTTTGTTATAATTACATTTGAAATAAGGGGTAATCAAATTACAGTTACATCTGAAAAGTATTTTAGATTACCAGTGATTACTTTTATTTTGATGTCATTTATTTTTTTATATTTAACTAAACAGTTTGGGGATTTCAACCAATAGGCTAACGCGACTGATTTTCCATTGAAGCAAAAATAAGCTGTGTGCAGCAGCCTGTTCATTTAGCAGCTCCTGAGCGTGCATACTTGCTCATCATCACGACACAATATTCTCCTAGAACTCACACTTTACATTCAGTTAACAGATCCATACGAATCATGCATGAAAAAGTTTATGAAGTCAAACGATTGCTTTATGTGCTTTACAGATGAACTTGAAGTCTTTATTCATTCGAAATGTTCAATAATAGATCATCTTTGACTGGGTAATGCAAGTCCATGATCCGATTCGTGAACACGTGATTCTTTTGAGTCAATCTTTTAAAATAATCATTTATTTTGTTTAACGAAACCAGTGTGGAAACCAATTCCTAACTTGATTCGCGTTGTTCACTCGCTTGTAGGGGTGAAACGGATCCTAGTTGATTGTTTGCACTTGTTTCTAAATCGTGCCAATTAAAGCACATTCTGAGCTTGCGCGCACACATATAAAGCACGCACTGAGAGCAGCGTTTCAGACAATGCGCTTAAACAGAATTGATTCCTCTTTTGCGTATCCTAGCTTCTGAATGAACACTTACACACAAAATTATTTAAAAATTATTGTCTCTGCAAGTATCCTTTTAAACACAGTCGGTTATGTCTTAAGTGAACATATACAGTGGAAAAATAAATCTCCTATGCATTATTATATTGGATCCGTGAATTCGGTCTTAAAGGGGCAGCAGCCTTTAAATACCTGGAGTTCCAGTAGTGGCACCTGCTGTCAGAGAGTGACATCGGACCATTCTGTTTTTATTTTTTTATTTTTATTATTATTAAACATCTTTTTTTGGAAAGTAATTCAAATGGTTTCCTCTGATTTAAAATAGAGCACATTTTTGAGATATTTAAGTTTGTGGATTTTTTTAATTCAAATTGAATTAATATTGATTTAAAGATTTAAATGAAATAACAATAGTGTGTTAATAGAAATTCTGTGGAAAATTGTTCTTAAAAATAAAATGCAAATAAAACAAATCTTATGGCTGGTAGATATCAGAAAGCGTAAAAACAAGACAAAGTTAATATGTTCCTTTGTGTTGCAAAGCTTAAGTATTTCAAAGTATTCTAAAGTATTTAGATTAAGTTACTAAACCTGAGTAGTCTAACGAAATACATTACTGGTTACTTTTTAAAGCTTGTATTTTGTAATCTGTAGTGAAATACATTTTAAAAGTAACCTTCCCAGCCCTGGATACGCAACACGTAATAAGACAGTATAATTCATTATAATCAGTAATTATGTCCCCACTGGATGTAACAAATCCCTTGTTTGTTATAGGTTTTATTGGTTTTGTGTCATCATGCCGGGACACACATTACAGTATGGTGAGTGGTGTAACATTTCCGTTACACGCTTGAGGTATTTGGCCAATCAAAACGCACTGGATAGCTGGTCAATCAGAGCAAACCTCACTTTTCAAAACAATGAGCTTTGTAAAAAAAATCTAAACGTTTTAGAAAGGCGGGGCATAGAGGAGAAACAATAATGTGCAGTATGTGGAAAATAATGTTTTTTTAACCTTAAACCGCATAAACA
Source organism: Carassius carassius (assembly GCF_963082965.1). Classification (NCBI taxonomy): domain Eukaryota; kingdom Metazoa; phylum Chordata; class Actinopteri; order Cypriniformes; family Cyprinidae; genus Carassius; species Carassius carassius. The sequence goes on from NC_081778.1 coordinate 11,452,879, forward strand.
CATTGCATTACACCAAATACATAAAATAATGTTCTTTTTAGCAACGCCATATGACCCCTTTAACACAACTATGTAAAAATACTTTCATTTTCTAAAATTTAAATGGCAAGACAAGGTAATTAAAAAAATTATAATGTTATAAATGTACTAGCCTGGTAATACCAAACTCCGCTACTTTGCTTTGCTACGTAGACAGAGTCTGGAAGGGCATAATTGACCAGCGTTTACTTTCTCGTGGGGGGGTGGTGCTTGTCTGAAGTTTAAAATCATTGGTTACCCGTAATCACATAACGTTTGGTTATGACGTGTGTTATGTGCCGGCTTAGCCGCTTCGAACTTCCACTCTAAACACAGGAATGCTGCGAAAACAAAACCATCGAGCAAGTTTTGCTTCCTCCTTAACCTGATCCTGCATGAGAGCAACCAGGGGGAACACAATCACAATTATCGCCTTGCCGGACTTTGGCCTCCCCAGTTCCTCGCTGACGATCGGTAACAGTTGATAAATTAAACTTTTCCCAAAACCTGTCGGGACTCAGGAGTAGGGCCACAACTTCACCTCAATTCAAAATGTGAAACAAACACTCTTCTTGTTCGGGCTTCAGTTGGCAAATGCCGGGAATATTCTCCACAACTAAGAGAATAGCATCCTGTGTCTCCATGTCCACTGTCGATTTCCCTAACCTAAACTACAATCTTACATTCAGCGCTTAGCGTCTACGTCGCGGCTCTCAGCCCCCCCTCTGTTCATTGATTGGCCGTCTGTTTTGAGGCTGGAGGAAAACTGGGAGATAGTTCGCTAACTCAGACGGAGTACAGAAGCTAACTGAAATTGAGCGGAAGTACGAAGTCTGAACTAGTCAGGCTATAAATGACCATTGATACAAAAAACTAAAATAAAAATAGAAAGACTTGCTAGATTAACAATGTTAATAACTGTGGAAACATGTCATCACAGTTTGTGAAAACAGTATTAGGGTTCATTTAGGTAACCATCATATTCAAAGGAATAACTTCAAATCAACCACTCTTACTTTGGCTCATCCAATGTAACATCCACATATTTGCAGATCCTTAAATCTCTCTCCAGAACCTGCCGTTTCAGACCCTCAATCTCCTCCTCAGATTTCTTCCTCTCAGCTTCTTGGCTTTCTGCAGAACAACATGAGAAAGCAGGAGAAAAAATGATGGCAATGAGCATTAATATCCACAAACCTTCTGCCACTAGATCCAACCCAAGAAATAAGAGTAATATTTACCCTTTAGTTTCTGAAGTACATCTTTTGCTTCGTTGTTCGTCTTCTCTAATTTACCCTGAGACAGAAAGAAAGAGAGATAGAGACAGAGGAAGACTGTGTTAAAGCACTAACATGCTCGAGGGATACATCATTGGGCTCAGTTTAACAGAGAACACTGTAATAGATCTGTCACAACACTTGATTTGCATAAAAGCAGTCAAATGTCCACTGCAGGAATGTCAAACAACACTGTAAAGAATCCTGAAACATTGTTTCATAAAACTCAGAAATGAAAGGAGTCATATACAGAGCAAATAGAAACCTAAAATCTAAAAACGGTTCAAAATTGTGTGGTGGATACATTTTTTGTTATTAATGCTATTGAAAGAAATCTCTTACACTTAATAAGGCTGCATTTATTTGTTCTGTATTAATAATATTATGAAATATTATTACAGTTTAAAATAATGTTTTTCTATTTTAACCTAATTAAACATGTAATCTATTCCTGTGATTTTAGCAGCCATTACTCCAGTCTTCAGTGTCACATGACCCTTCAGAAATCATTCGCTGATTTGGTGCTCAGGTAACATGTCTTATTACTATCAATGTTGAAAACAGCTGTACTGACCCAAAACTTTTAAACGCTATGTGTGTGATCAAACTAACATACTCTAATAAAAATATGTCCCCCTTTTTTAAGTAATACTTCCTTACCTGTCTACTGGCAACCGGTCTATTGGTTCTTTATTACTCATGAAAAGATGCAAAACTGGAATAACAATTTTCATTTTGCTTCTGGTACAGTGAGTGTATCTTTTTAATGTTTCCTAATCTTTTTAATCTTTTAGGGAAAACTTGTGTTCCTAAAACACTGTTTTCATTGCTTATGTGTAGGGGTGATTGAATAACTGAAGCATAGATTAACATTTATTTGAATGTATAATCAAGTTTTTCATCATTTTACCTTTTGCATTCACTAGTTCATTTTAAACAGTCCAGTGTTTGACAAATTAATGATATACTACAAGCCACACAAACACTACTTTTCAAATTTGTAAAAAAGTATTTTATACTTATATTCAGCAAGGATGCATTAAATTGATCAGAAGTGACAGCAGAGACATTCATAATGTTACAAAAGATTTCGGTTTCAAAAAATGTTCTATTCATCAAAGAATCCTGAAAAATACCAGTTTCCACAAAATTTTAAGCAGCAAAACTGTTTTCAACATTGATAATAATATGAAATGTTTCTTGAGCATGCACCAAATCTGCATATTAGACACTGGAGACTGGATTACTCTTTGAAATAATGACATTTTAAAATATATTAAAATAGAAAAAGGTTCTTTTAAATTGAGATATTATTTGACAATATTTAATATACTCTTGATCAAATATGTGTAGCCTTGATGAGCATAAGAGACGTCTTTCAAATACATAAAAAAAAAAAAATATATATATATATATATATATATATATATATATATATATATATATATATATATATATATATATATTTTCAACTCCAATTTTTTTTAACTAGTGTAAAGTAAAATTGAATGGAATATAGCATGTCCCGTCACAGGATCAAACTAAACAGAGTTTGTGATCAATCGCAAATGAATGAATATGGAATATGGAAAGATGATCAATGTATAGTTCTACTGCTTTGAGATTCACACTACTGTACCTTGTCAGAATTACAGGTGCCTAGCTCCTTTTCAGAATCAGCATTGCCTTTCTTAAGCTCGTCCTTCTGCTTTTTGAGTTGATCCCTCTGTGCGATCAGAGGATTTAGCTGTTTATTCATCTCTTCCACTTTCACCTTGGCTGCCATGATCCCATCCTCCTTCAACTTCACCTGTTCACCGGAAACAATAATGCGTGTTTTCAGGGTGCGGATGTTGAGCTCCTGCTGTACGGCCTGGTAGATTATAACCAGCAGGGCACATAAGGCCAGGAAAACCATTGCCGATATGGCTCTCATCCTGAGGGAGGAAGAAAGAAGTAGAGTAGACCAAAGGAGCTCCTCAGGGAAAGGTTGATTTTGTTTTTTCCTTCTTTTTTTATCTCTACTCGATTCTCATAGCAGCAGCGTCTATGCTGTTGACTGAAACAGACTTAACTCCGTTTCCTGTCTCTCTGAAAAGCTATTGCTTTAAGGCAGTAACAGGTAAGCCTGCCTTACCTGTACAACTGGATGTCTGGGTTAAGCAAACAAGAACGTGTGTGTGTGTGTGTGTGTGTGTGTGTGTGTGTGTGTGTGTGTGTGAGAGAGAGAGAGAGAGAGAGAGAGAGAGAGAGAGAGAGAGTGAAACTTGAACTTCCTTGATAATGTTGCTGTGATCTCTGACCAACTTTTCCACTCTCTCCACCCACCTTTGTTTTATCAAAGCAAACTAGAAAACCAATATAGCAGAATACACATCAGCTCTGAATTTAGGAGGCAGTTCTTTATCTCTTTCACAAACTCAACTAGGGGACTGAAGGTGTGGCATTATAAAACTTTAAATTCGTCAGTCATTAAAAGGTGGTTAAACAGGGTAGACAAGGATATTCTTATTTGAATGACACAGCCAACATGCCGTGAAAGTGCATGTCATCTTAGCATTGAAAAAAACCTTATCGACCCATAAAAAAAACCATATCGAACAGGTAGCCTATACTCACTTAGTACGTTGAGGTTTCATTGCCCTACTGTGAAGGCTTGGCTCGACAGATGTGAAAATGATTTTGTCCATCATCGTACTTGGATTTAAATTCAAGCTGAAAGTTTCAAACGTAGCTAAATAGAATTTCTTCGATGTCTTTCAATACTTGCATCATTGGCGACGTGAACGTGCGACGTGATGGTACCGGGTTCACAGAACCAGTCGGCTCGGCACCCACGTCTCGAGTCCATTTTTAATGAGCTGAATCATAGCTTAACTTAGCCACATGAAATTGATGAAAAACTTTATAAACAGTGACGTGGCCGCCTACATATGGATACTGTAGTAGGCTAATGATGTAAAATAATTGCGGAAGCATTTTAACTTTTTTTTTAAATGAACCGTTCGAAAGAACCGATTCAGAGGAGTGAGTCAGACGCACGTCATACGTGTTCGTAGTTTGACGTCAGTGCAAGTGTACACCAATGATACACCTGAATGAGCGAGAGAGAAAAAAACACCTGAATGGGCGTGGTTTTCTATAGTTGTGCTGTTACCTGTAGCTACATTTCTCTTCACTCTTTCAAGCACCGCTCAGGTGAGCAGAAAAAAAAACAGAAAGGAAGCGAATTAACTTGTTTTAATTAAAATATTTTAAAAATCTGTGTTAATATCACGGAGAGAACACAGCGCTTGCTCTTCGACATAATGCTAGAGTCTTGTAGGATGTGTTAGTTTCAGCGACAGGTAACTGATCATCTGTACACCTGCACGCGAAAGACAGTTTGTGAGTGTCCGGTCCAGTCCTCCATCATGAAGTTTCCTGCACTGCTGTTGGCTTTTTTCTTGGTGTGTAGTCTGGGTATCGCTGGCTACATCCATTCCAGACGGAAACCGGAGCTGCAAATAAGTAAACAGGCTTCATTTCAAGATATTAAGTTCAGAGTGACCAGAGATGTTCTGGAAGAATACAAGGATCAGCTGATCCAGGGCAATATACTGCTAAATAAGACTAAAACAGAGGTGGACACTCTAACCAAAGACGTGTCCGTAGACAAGACATTTGCAGAGAAGAAAAAAGGTGACGTTGATACATGTAAAGGAGACAAGGTGAGTTATAGAAGGTGAGATGTTTGATGTTTTTATGTACTCTCAACTATTTACATCCATCATAACTTTTAATATCCATCTGAGACCTTACATAGCCTAATTGCTTCATTGTATTACCACTGGACTTAATGGTCCAGTGATTGTAACTGACTGAATGCCTTCAAATCCAGTGCCTCAAATCTATATGACACCTGTGATTATCATAACTATTCTTCCATTTCACTTCTTCAGAAACGATTAACAGATGAAATAGCTGCTGCAGAGTCAGAGAAGAAACATATCGAGAGTGAGTTTCCATATCTTTGTCTTCACTTTTAACAGGAAGACCATTTTTAAAAACCATATTGACTAAGAAGTAATTATGGAGGTAGAAACAGAGCCACTGACTGTAACTCATATTAGCAAGATTTATAATAAAGCCCATGAAAATATACTGCACCTCTGTGGCAATAAATGCAAAGCCTGGATAAAAACAGCTAATGATGCATATTGTAAGTCATTAAGTATTGGAATTGCACAACTGGGGTGCAAGATGTTACATATAAAATTGCACATTGTTACTTGTTATTTGCTTTGACCTCCTTATATCGCTGTACAAGAAATCAAATCTATACTATAATAATAGTATAATACTAAAAAAAAAAAAAAAATATATATATATATATATATATGTATATATGTGTGTGTATATATACCTTTTTCTGTTTGCAGGTGAGTTTGTCAAGGAAAAGTCCCATTGGGCAACAGAGGTTGATTCTCTACAAAATCAACTGGTGCAGCTGAGCACACTTTGCAAGTACATCGACAAGACCTCCGAGGAGGGAAGGTGAGTACATTTGTATAATAGAACTATTTGGTATGGATCTCCAAACTCATGGAACTGTCAGATAATGTTAGTTGTGATTAAATAGGTGCAGAATCTGTTGTTAAAGCTCTGGATGCTATGTACTCTGTATGCTGAGGTTCTGGGTTAATTTATGTATTTAAACTTTTAAAATGTAAAATTAATACAAATTTTTAATTATTTAATTTAAATGGAAAATAAAGAGTATTTATGCTGAGCATTACCATTTCTTAACAATACTCCTTTCCTTTTCCAAGGAAACTGTGTAACATTACCCAAGAGCCACAACAGCCAGAGGCAAAGCCTAAGGAATCACAAGCAGAAAAACCCAAGGCAGAGGAACCCAATGCTGAACAGCCGAAACCTGAGGAACCAAAAGCTGAACAGCCAAAAGCAAATGTGCAGTGAAGAAAAACTGAGTGGATGAGTATGTGTGTGTTAGGAAAATGGAGAACAATACCACATCAGCGTCAGCTGGAGAACTGTATTTGATGATTAACTAACCTGAAACTCTTGCTTGGGTTGATCTCCAGCATTCCACAGGCGTCAATTGAATGAGACACTTTGGGCTCAAGGTTTGACTGACAATGTCATATGTGTGGTCTGTCATAATGTAAATAATTGTGTTTGAGTAATATGGGATAATGCATGTATCAATCAATTACAATTTGATGTCAAATTTACCCACAATAAAATGATGAAATTTAGGGGAAATATTTTTTTATTTTTTTTTATCAGGAAAAAAAAGAGTGTTAGGTTTATTTGCCTTCTGGGAGTGTTTGACTTTTTTTTATAGTTCTTTATTTTTTCCTCCCTGTAGTTTACGTTCCCTGTGATAGTGTCATTCTGACTCTCCCTCAGGCTCATGCATAAGTCCCGCTTGTATCGACCAATGGGAAATCTCTGACCCTCTTACTGTCACTCCTAATCATCCTCACTCTGTTACCCCGGTTACTATTATTATGCAGTCATGAAGTTCTAAGAAATTCTTGCTCTTCTTTGTTATAAGTTTTGGTTTTATGCTGAAATATTGTGATTTATGATGGAAAATAAAAAAAGTCAGAGTACGGTTGGAAACTTATGTATTCTTTCATTAAATGGGCATTTACCACTTTGCAGTGTAAAGCCTAGTCCATCTAATCTGCACTTAATCTTTCTCAAACACAGGAGCTTGACTGTTTAATTTGACTGGTTAAAGGCTGTTTAACCAGTTTGAAGGATATGTAAAAATAATGTTGGGTGTTTCAGGGGCAATGCTTTTTGAGACAAAACGCAACAGCAGTTTTAATATTCTGTACAGCACCACCTTCTGACAAATCCATCACAGTATATTTTAGAAAACATTACATTTTATATGAATATTATAATTTTATAAAACCACTGGGTTAGGTTTGTCTGTTAATTTGAACTGGACAGTTATTTAAATTAACAGTTCACCAAAATTGTACTTATATTTTCTTCTGTGGAACACAAATATTGAGATGTGTCTAGTGTTAAGACCCTAACCCTAACAATGAAACCAAGAAGTCTTCAAAATCTGTTTTGCAGAAAAAAATGCATACAGGTTTGGAACATTAGTTAACATGAACTAACAATGATAAATACTTCTAAATCCTTTATTATTATAGTTCATTAATTCCAAAATTTGCTAATGCATTATATATGATAATCTAATGGACCAGAGCTGATGCGAACTGACATGGACTATATGTAAAGTGATTTAAAAATAATGTAACAAATTTACTGCTTATTGTTAGATAATATGGGTTAATGCATTAACTTTAACTAATTGTAACTTACTGTAAAGTGTTAACAAATATCCATTTAAAACATTACTTTTATGGTTGTTTTAAGGTTTACATTATTATGCAAGAAATCTGCACCCATATAAAATTGAATATACACAAACCTAATACAAAAAAGGTTAGTAAGCTATTTTTCATTTTAAAATCATATTGTATATGTCTTGTGGCTACACTATTGAAACAGTGAGTGTTATAATGTTTACGAATTGGCTGGATTAGCTTTCAATGTAAGTGCCTCACAATAACCCAATTTTTTGCATTTTTTAGAAAAAAAGAATTAAAAAGGAGAGAAAAGTGGAAAGTAAGTGCATATGGGATATTCTTGTAACATTGCTGGCTTTATGAACTTTTTATTTTAAGTTGATTTTGAAATGGTAAAGATAACGAGAAAGCCTCTACTTTCTACTTTTCTACATTAAATCATGCATGCTGCTCACTTGCTTAGTACCTCCCCTCTCTTTTTTTCTCTTTCTCTCTCCGTGATTTCTCTTTCTGTTGCCCCTCAGGCTCACAATTAGGGAAAACAATTTGTGCCTCTCTTCCGCCCCATCTGGTTCAGAAGGTCACCGCATACAGCAGGACTCGGAGGGAGGGGGCAGAAAACCGATCATCTGCTTCACTCCTGAATTTCCGATGACCCAGTAGATTTTTTAAGCTTGTCTTATGTAACCTATTTAATGTGTTTGATGTGAAATTTATCAATGGCAAACATGTGGCATTAAAAATTAAAACGGAAAAGATTATATTTTAATTGATTTTTCCTTAATTTCCAAGAAATTGGAAATAGATAGATGGATGTAAAATGTGTAGAGAAATATTAAGCATATGTCCAGTAAAAGAAAGAAAGGGAACATGGGTTTACAAATCAAAATACAAATATCTAATATGATCTCAGGTGTCAAATGCACAAATAAACAGGATGTGATCACGAGAACTGAACAGATGGTTTGTAGAGAGCCGTGTACTGTATTGGGTCACCTTGAGAAGTTACAGTATGTCAGTGACAATGCAAATGAATGTCAAATTAGAGTGGAAAGGACGTTTAACGCTCAGTGTTCAGGGTCAGGTCAGCAAAAACGGCTTGGGTGTCCACTGAAATTAGCCTTTATATTTATTTTGGGGACATTTAATTATGATAAGTCAAAGAGTTGTGCACAAGAACGTCTCACTTTACAAAAAAATGTCATCCCATCCAGTCATAAAAGAAGTTCTTAACCATTTACAGCCTTTAAAGCTTGCAGCTCTATCAACATCATAAGCAAGATTTCACCAGCAGTATTGTATGCTGACCGGCAGGTATGATTCACATCAACATTATAAATATAACTAATCCTTTTATTTATTTTTTTGATGATGATGATAATGCCAGACCATGTGTTACAAGGCATTTGGAATATTATTTGCATTAGTGTAAAAGGCTTCCTTGCAGTAACTTTTTATTTTACAACAATGTTCTCCATGCTTCATAAGGACACGTCTGCAAGTATTTCAGATTGGTCTGGAGTTCGATATTTGCATTTATAGTATGGTTTCATGTGATTTGAAAAAATACATTTACACTGATACTTTTGATCAAATTTATACTACATATTTTTAATTATATACATTTTTATTCCATACACTACTGTTAAAAAATAGACATGCTCACCAAGATTGCATTTCATACTGTGAAATATTATTACAATTTAAAAATAAAAGTCATTGCTCTCAGAGTCACATGATCCTTCAAAAATAATTCTGATTTAGTCTCATATTTTTTTTTTTTATTATCAATGTTGAAAACATATGTGGTGCCTAATTTCAAAGCATTGAAGCATTTTTTCAGGACTCTTTGATGAATAAAAAGAACAGCATTAATTTTTAAAGAGAAGCCTATTCTGTCACTTTTGATCAATTTAATGCCTCCTTGAATAAAAGTACTGACTTCTTACTGAACTCAGACTTTTGAATGGTAATGGTAAAATCTTAAATTTGAAATGTGAGGCACACAGTCAAGTAACACAAGTCAGTAATTGACTGAAACATGTTTTCTTCAATATTTAATACTCCCCATCACTCTAATAAACATTAAAGCTGAGCATTTTGGATTTAAAACCTTTTTTTTTGCAATCACGTAGATGATTGATGATTTTGATAGATATCTTAAACAGAACTATAGGGAAGTAGCTTGTTTGCTTGGTTGTCTGACTGACCTCCCTGTTGCCCTCTGTGTGAGTGTATGTGTGAAATCACATCTATTGATCAGCCTAATGCAGGAGGAAGAGCCGGCGGCATGATGATCAATGCGCTCTTAATTAACCCCTGTGAGAGAGTGTGTGTGTGTGTCTGTATGCTGGGGTTTAGGAAGGGTGCTAAACTTTGGTTGGGGGTGTATAAATACACTCATCCCAACTGAAACTTGTGACATTCATACACACTACATTACATGCTACATTACATGCAACAGAACACACTCTCCAGCTAAAAATTTCTAGCTGATTTCAGTCTGGAGTCTCAAAACAGTGAGTATTTTGTGTGAGTCTGTGTGTACTAATGCTAAATGTTGTATGTTTATGCATATGAACATGTTCTGGCTGTTACATGAACAACCTGAATGACTTCATTTTAGTTTAGTTTATTCTTTGGAACTTCTTAATTTTCCCTATGTGTATGTTGGCCAGGCAAAATATCTTAATATTACTAAAATGAACATACTAAATGATCGAAATGTAAAGAGTGCATTTAGTTGTAAGTATTGCCATTCCACGCTTTTTCCTTCTATATTGTCTCATATTTTCTAACTTAATTGCCATTTCAAAACATATCTGTGTTATCTTACAGATGCTGTATGAGAGGATGGTGAGGTTCTGACAGGTCAGGGACTGTGTGATATGTTTGATATTCGGTTGCTTTCCTTATATCATGTCAACTAAATATCAGACATATTCCTACAGAATCTGGCACAAATCTTCACATCCGTGGCCTCTCTTCATTCACCACCTGGGTTCATCAAAGATTTGATTTATTATTTTCTTGATTGTTTCTTGAATACGTTTATAGCATTTGAGCAACATATAAACGTTATACATAGTAAGACGTCCACTAACAGATTAATTTGTTTTTTATGTATTTGCTCTCATTTCTTTGCATGCTGATGGTAAATCTTTTTGATCATTTATGTTTTAACAATTCTTTATGATATCTTTTCAAAGTTACTTTAATTCTGAATAAAATAAAAGTCTTGTACAGTTTATGTAAAGTTTAGTCTAATCAAGTAATTAATTATCATAACTTTGTGTCATTTGCAACTGTGCAGGTTTAACTGCTCAGGTATAGTTTGAAAGAAGGTTTTTTTTTTTTTGCAGCAATGGTATGAAAAAAACTATTTTAGTTTCCCTAAATAACCCTTCAGTGAAGATTTCTTCAAAGAGCCTTTTTTTCTTTGTGAAAGCAATTTAATAATCTAAAGAACCTTTTCCAAAACAAATAACATTTTGTGGAATGGAAAGTTGAAATGAAAAAAAAGTGAAACCAATAAAGAACCTTTGTTAATAAGATTGTATTTTACAGTAAGTCCTCAAGATCCAGTTTTGAATTAGGTGTTCTTAATACTTAATGCTTTCTGACTGCAACTAAATGGCTAATGGCGTTGTAAAAACTTGCATTTACTCATTAGTTAGGCATTACAAAGACACATTGTCACACGTATATCAGGCTTTAAATGGAGAAACTCAAATAAAATACATGACACAAAAATATTTGACAACTTTTTGGTCTACTCATTAACAAAAAGAGTAAAAACAAAACAAAAGAAACATTAAATAATTGTTTAATATAATAATATTACATTTAAAAAATAAAAAATCAGGGTTATTCAACTTGATTTCCACTCTAGCAAAATAAAAATAAAATGATAATCGACGGGCAGGCAGACAGACAGAGATTTTCACCTAATTGGCTCTGTCAGTTTAATAGGTTTGGTCTAATTTAACAATGCTCACACTATTGGCATACACAATTTAACAGGAACATTATCTTATACCAACACTCATCAAATTTCACAATACATAGTCTGACTCAGATCAAGGGTAGTGACTCTCCTTCAGACAATCTTTCGTTGGTTCTCAAATCATTTGTATCACGATCAGATTTGGTTTGTATAAGGTATAACCAATAGCCAGTATTCACGCGCTCAAGTTACGTCAGCTATATGCTTTTATAAGGAAACGGAGTTTGATTTCGTACTATTTCAATCTAAATAGTGTAAATACATGACACAGAACGTACTGTATATGCCTCAAATTAGATTGGTCTCTGCTATTTTGACATCATGACTGTAACGAGGAAGCTGAAGCCGAGTGAGAATCCATATGCAGAAGTTTATTTAAAGGGCAATCCAGAATCAGTGTCAGAAAACAAGCAGTTGTCTAAACAGTCAATAAGTCCAATCGGCAGCCAAAACAGAGCGAAAATCCAAGTCATTAGTAGAATCAAACAGGCAAGAAGTCATACACAACATCAACAGGCAATGGTACTAGAACACTCTGTAAGGCAGTGAGACTGGCAATACTTCACACACAGAGAGTGTTTGGGCAAGCCATGCTTTAAGGCTGCCAAACAGGAAGTCACCAACTAGGCAGAAGAGGGAGCCCTCGCACAAGGATTGACTGTCATGCTCCCTCTGCTGCCTCATTGGTGACTTCCTGTTTGCTGGCCTGGCATTACAATGAGATCAGTAAAGATTATTTAATCATTTAAGGTCTTTTTTGCCAGTTTTACTCAGCTGTCTGCACAAACATGAGACTGTAAATAATGATTTGCATAAAGCAGCATGTTTAACCTGTTTAAGGTCCCATTTTTCTTGCTTTTTTGAAGCTTTGATTGTGTTTACAGTGTGCAATATAACGTGTTCATGTTTCGTGTGTAAAAAAATACAGTTTTTTCACACAATTTGTATACCGCTGTTTTCACTGTCATAAAAACGGGCTGATGACTTCCTTGTTCTATAAAGACCCTCCTTCAGAAATACATAACGAGTTCTGATTGGGCCAGCGGTTCCTGTGTCGTGATTCGACAGCAGCTGAGCGCACGCTGCCCTCCTGGAAACGCGATTGGGCTAGTTTTGAGAAGCAAGTGGGTAGGATTTGTTTTGAAAACCTGGCAATCCTGATCTGAACGCACATGCTGGAGATGTACTTCTAATCACAGGAGCGTTTTTACTGACGAGATGCGCATGAAAATTGCATTCGATTTTTTGCACAGCCCTAACATCTTAACAAAGCTAAACAGCGTTGCCCTTTGTGTAATAAGTTACAGAAACTGTTAAAAGCACCAACTTAAATAATAAAATACACTTACCGGTTGTGGTCCATAAACAACGCCTTCTCCAGACAAAGAGGGAACTGCTCCATTTTTCAAGAATAATCTTTGTGCGAACCCGGCATTAAACTGAGATTGAGGAAGCTGTCCTCAGCAAAATGTGCTGCACATAGTTTTACATGTGGATTATAATTTTCGGGAACCGAGTTAAACATGAATTGTAACCATTAATCTCTAAGTACAGCGTCCCAAACAAAGGTGATTGGACTCCGAGATGAAAATAACGCCGTTTCGACAAACACTAACGCAGCTTAAATAAATAGATTAAAAAATCTTTTTGTTTAAAAAAATAAGTAATTCTAGTATGTTCCTAAAATGTCTTTACTGAATTTTTACTGTTTTTGGGATTATTAAATAATATTAGGTTTTAACCCTGAACATAGGTGGACGAGGCTGTTAGAAAAGGATCTGTGCAAGTATTTGTTATTGATAAACACAAAGCTGAATTTATAATCTGTTAAATCACTGCTCATGCAAACAATAAATAAATAAATAATAATACACAAAAAATGGGCTTCCTGTCATTTAAATTTTATTTTCATTGATAAGATATCAATGTATCAGTTTTGACTCCAAGTAAGAATTGCCATACCATATTTAGCAAGCTTGATTTTTCATGTGTTCATGTCCACAATTTAACTTGAAAGCAACTATTGATATTTGTTTAACTACTGTAATTAAAAAAGCCTTTACTCTTATACTTTTATTGCTGCAACCTCCAGTTTAATGTAAAAAATTATATAATATAATACACACTGTTTCTTGAAGCAACATCCATTTAATGAATTTCAATGCAAACAAATAGCTGTGTGTATAAGATCATGCTTAACCTATACGTGTGTGTTACGGTCAAGTAGGACGGTAAACTGCACAGAAGTTTAAATATCAGAATCATATTAGCACATCCTCACAATAAAACTCAAGGTACTCTTAAGGAAACCACAGGAGAAAACCCACAGAAAACAACACACTATACAAGACAAGATTCACAGGTAAAGGTCAATTCTTTATTTCATTTCAGGTCTTAAATATGTTACCTAAATATGTTTTACTTTAAGTTATAAGTTTTACTGTACAATAATAATACAACTAATACCAAAAACAAGATTCAAAGGTAGAACATTGTACATTGTATATTTGTAGTATAGAGTGGCGCTTTCCAGTTTAATTATATTCATATTAATTCACTATAAAATTTAACAAAAATAGTTACTAAGTGAAAAATTTACCATTACTATATTTCAAGAGAGATAAAAGAAACAGTTAGTTATGATGTATAATATATTCTTTCTGATTAACATCATGCATGAATTCTTTCTAAATACTGTGGTGTTCAAAACATTACAATTCATTCATTCATCCACAAGATTTAAACAAAGCTTTGAAACAAAGTGATGCATACTAACATATATTTGACAAAATAATAATTCATGAGGTGGGTTTTTACAGATGGGTTCAAATGTCCACACTGGTCATATACTGCTGATTGCAGCCTGTGTGCTGAGCACAGTTGCTATAAGTCTATCAGTGAACAGAGGTGAAGGGTGCACATTCAACACTGCACTTGGTAAATGGCCTTACTTATATGTGGCACTAATGTGTAAATACATAAACCGTAAGTATTTGTGGTACTTATAGGCACCTGTTTATATCAAGGACAGGTCTTCTGCATTGGAGAGAGGTTGCTGCGATAAGTAAGTCTGCACTTCTGCGCCTACAGGAAGTAATTTTTTACATTTATAGTTTTTATGGAACCTTTCCAAGCTTGTTTGAATGTTCTGGAGCATATATGCCTGCTAACCTGCACATATTGAGTGTGTGTTTTGGGGTGGTGTTGGCGCAGTGGATAAGACACATGCCTTTGGTGTGAGAGACCTGGGTTTGAATCCACTGTGAGACACCAATGTGTCCCTGAGCAAGACACTTAACCCCTAGTTGCTCCAGAGGCGCGCGACCTCTGACATATATAGCAATTGTAAGTCGCTTTGGATAAAAGGGTCAGCTAAATGAATAAATGTAATGTAAATAATGTGTTTTCTCAACCAGACAGCAACTCCCCACCAGTAGAATAACCTGAGTGGTGTGAGGTCATCAGAAAGCCCAACTCCTGCATCAGTGTGGCTGTGTTGAGAGCCAATTACAGACTCCTTTGTCTTAATGGGAAGCAGGGCAGGAAGCCACCTGAGACATGGAAATCGGATAACGATTTAATGTAAATATTAAATTTTAAATATCACTAATTCAGGTTTGCAATAAATGGTCTTTTCTTTTCTTTTCTTTCTTTTTGAGGAATTAAAAAGGATCTGGCATTGTTACCATTCTGCTTTGGAGAATAATTGGTTCCTGTGTCAACATATAACTGTGTGTTCAAACACACTAAATGTGCTATGCACGTCATTTACTTCATGATATAATTCTCAGCCGAGAAGGTTTGCTTATTAATGGAACATACCACTTTATAAAACTGCATATAATAACAATTATCATTGTCATAATCATATCTTTATGTTCTCAATATTGATATTGGGAACATAGTAAACATACAGTAATTAGGATGGACCTTTAGTGTATGATTCCATAACTGTTGATGCTTGAAAATTTGAATAATTAAACAATTGATTAATTTAAAGTGTTACGTTTGTATTGTTTTCTTTTGGCTGGTATTCATTTTCTATTTTTTTTAAAATGGTTACCAAATTTGGAAAATGTTTAAAACGGTTTAGCATTCAACAGAAAACAAAGTATAAACTGAAAAACACCGCATTTTTTCATGAATTAGTTTAAAACCGAAGTTTTAATGCAATGAATTTTAAGAAGAAATCTTTTCAAACTCTTGACAGCTGTTGTAGAATTGTTGAATTTGTGCCAACAGTATTACATTGTACCGTGTTCTCGTCTTGAGTCGGTGTCTTCTCCTTTCGTCAAGCAAGCATGTGGTGAAAAAACCATAGACAGTAAAGGAAAAACTGAGCCTGTCAAGTACGTGCCAACGTTCAGCTTTTAAGAAAGTTCTCGTTACCGCCCCCTCTGCATCATTATTGGTTCCTACTCAGCGCTCTTCTTTTTGATAGGTCCAGACTGTCGTCACTCAAATTGCTGGCGCTCTAGCCACGCCTTCTCCTTTAAACTTGTACTGGTTTAGAGTAATTAATATCGTTTCGTACGCGAAGGGCTTGGATTTCATTCGTGTGAACTCATAGAGATGCTGTCCGAGCCACAGTAATGCTTAAAGGTGAGTTGATAAAACTGCTAAAACCACAATAAATAGTCGTTTGCTTGTAAAATGTATAGTAGTAAGTGTCAGTGCAGGCAAAGGCAGACAGCGTTGAAGGTGTTGCCGACGTCAAGTTATTTATTTTCTGTTGAATATGAAAGTTTATTTTTGTGTTTCCTGTTTACGTGGTAATGTTTGGGTTTGTCTGAGAGACGTGTTGTCTTCATGGGGCTTTAAATATGTTTGTGTTTGTATATGCATGTGTGTACAGTAGGCTATGTGTACAAATTAACATGACGTTGTTATATATTGGCCGATAAAAGGACTTATTCACTAGCTTATTCACTATTTAGGGTGAACTAGACTTAGAGTGACAATAGAAAGCTGTATAAAAAAATAGTACAAAGAACAAGCATTACATTGGGCGAATTAAAGAATTTAACAACAAAAAAGGTTAAACTGTATGATGTTAATGTTATTTTTAAAACATTCCATCTAAAACTGCAATCAAACATATTTGAGCTTAACATAATTTGAAGTAGTTGAGTAAGAAGATGGACACGATTTATGTATGTATTTTAACTGGTTTCTCCATTTAATGGTTTGCTTAAATAGTCCATGTAGTCTTGCTGTCAATATGGAAAAAATAAAATAACATGTATGCATGACAGGCTGTTCAAAATGGTTTAGATGTACTACTAATGCATGTTTCTACCCTTTTTTTCCACCAAAATGGACACCAAAACATCTCCAGACATGAACAGCGCCGACTAACCCCAATGACTTCGGTCAGTTTAGTTTTTGAGAATGAACGTGAAACAGAAGACAAGAAGCATGGAAGAGGGGGAATTAACTGGAAATACCAAATGGCTTAAGAAAATAGTTCTGTTTCTCTTGTAGTCATTTATAAGAGCAAGAAGAGATGTTTTAGTATACGCGCAAGCTGTCACTAACACACTACCACATTATTTTCATGCTTGTTTTGGTACACACTGAAACCATTTTAAGGTAGTGAAAACAGTGTGATAAAAAGGAAGAGTTTTGTGTTTAATATCAAAGTTCAGCGGCAAGACAGCCAGAGAAAGAGAACTGTGAAACATGGATTATGGTGAAAGTGCTCTTTGTGGAAGTGGAGAACTGGAGCTGGATCTAGACATTGTGAGCGAGGAGGCGGGGAAACTGTACTCAGAACTGCAGGTAACCAATCAAGATTATCCACGTTTATTCAACCACCAATCAAAAAAACCTTAAAGCTTTAAGGCCTGTTCACACCAAGCATGCTAACTCTCATGGTAATGAATAAAGATAATGACATGAAGGAATTATATTGTTGGAATCACTTTTAGAATTCTTTTTCCAGCTGTTAAGCAATAACAGCCAATCAGAATGCACTTGGCTTTAAGGAGCTCACTAATATCATTATACAGTCGTGGCCAAAAGTTTTGAGAATTACATAAATATTGGAAATTGCAAAAGGTGCTGCTTAAGTTTTTATAATAGCAATTTGCATATACTCCAGAATGTTATGAAGAGTGATCAGATGAATTGCATAGTCCTTCTTTGCCATGAACATTAACTTAATCCCAAAAAAACCTTTCCACTGCATTTCATTGCTGTCATTAAAGGACCTGCTGAGATCATTTCAGTAATCGTCTTGTTAACTCAGGTGAGAATGTTGACAAGCACAAGGCTGGAGATCATTATGTCAGGCTGATTGGGTTAGAATGGCAGACTTGACATGTTAAAAGGAGGGTGATGCTTGAAATCATTGTTCTTCCATTGTTAACCATGGTGACCTGCAAGGAAACGCGTGCAGCCATCATTGCGTTGCATAAAAATGGCTTCACAGGGAAGGATATTGTGGCTACTAAGATTGCACCTAAATCAACAATTTATAGGATCATCAAGAACTTCAAGGAAAGAGGTTCAATTCTTGTAAAGAAGGCTTCAGGGCATCCAAGAAAGTCCAGCAAGCGCCAGGATCGTCTCCTAAAGAGGATTCAGCTGCGGGATCGGAGTGCCACCAGTGCAGAGCTTGCTCAGGAATGGCAGCAGGCAGGTGTGAGCGCATCTGCACGCACAGTGAGGCGAAGACTTTTGGAAGATGGCCTGGTGTCAAGAAGGGCAGCAAAGAAGCCACTTCTCTCAAAAAAAAACATCAGGGACAGATTGATCTTCTGCAGAAAGTATAATGAATGGACTGCTGAGGACTGGGGAAAAGTCATATTCTCAGATGAAGCCCCTTTCCGATTGTTTGGGGCATCTGGAAAAAGGCTTATCCGGAGAAGAAAAGGTGAGCGCTACCATCAGTCCTGTGTCATGCCAACAGTAAAGCATCCTGACACCATTCATGTGTGGGGTTGCTTCTCATCCAAGGGAGTGGGCTCACTCACAATTCTGCCGAAAAACACAGCCATGAATAAAGAATGGTACCAAAACACCATCCAACAGCAACTTCTTCCAACAATCCAACAACAGTTTGGTGAAGAACAATGTATTTTCCAGCACGATGGAGCACCGTGCCATAAGGCAAAAGTGATAACTAAGTGGCTCGGGGACCAGAATGTTGAAATTTTGGGTCCATGGCCTGGAAACTCCCCAGATCTTAATCCCATTCAGAACTTGTGGTCAATCCTCAAGAGGCGGGTGGACAAACAAAAACCCACTAATTCTGACAAACTCTAAGAAGTGATTATGAAAGAATGGGTTGCTATCAGTCAGGATTTGGCCCAGAAGTTGATTGAGAGCATGCCCAGTCGTATTGCAGAGGTCCTGAAAAAGAAGGGCCAACACTGCAAATACTGACTCTTTGCATAAATGTCATGTAATTGTCGATAAAAGCCTTTGAAACGTATGAAGTGCTTGTAATTATATTTCAGTACATCACAGAAACAACTGAAAGAAAGATCTAAAAGCAGTTTAGCAGCAAACTTTTTGAAAACTAATATTTATGTAATTCTCAAAACTTTTGGCCACGACTGTAGTTACCTTTATAGTTATTGTTCTTGGTGTGAATGGGCCTTTAGAGGCATTTTTATCATTTGGCACTTGCTCAAGCACAGCATAAGTTGAAGTTCAGAGAGCAGATGTTTTGCTGACTTTTCATAAGGGAAGTCAACCGTAGTATCTATACCCTGTCAGAAGTGCAAGTCATACATATCACGCTTCCTGTGAGTGCAGCTGCCCATGAAGATAAGAGCATGAAATGTGATGAGAGAACACCACTGGAAACAAATACAATTCAAAGTTTTTCTTTGTAGTTGGTGGTGGAGACCCATGGAGCTGGTGTGGTGGAGTCCCTTCTGCCCATCCTCGTCTGGGTTCTGGAAAGGCTGGCGAACTGCAGGGCTCAGCTGAGAGAGAGAGAGGAGAAGGCCGAGAAAGACAAAAAAGACAGAGAAGAACTGCTGGAGAGGTATCAGAATGAGAAAACACTGAGGAGAGAGAGCCAAGAGGTGAGAAAAAACTGTGTGATGAATTGAAGGTCTTGAATTTTTCAAACCTTTTAAATGTGGGTTTTTAAAAAATAATATACAATTACATTTTTTTCATATTTTTCCTCCAAAAATATTTCAACTTGAAATGTGAACTCAGGTGCGTGGATTTTATATTGACACACTTCGTGCTCCTGTGCTGTAGAGTTATCGGTTTATTGGAAGCTTAATACTTAATACAGAATTAATACAGAATTAAACTATGCTCTCCAAATGAATGCTGCAAAACAGACAAGCTATTGTGCAGCTCAGTGAGCTGGATCAGTTGTTCAAATTGGTCACATTCCCACTTGAATTCTCCTGAGATTTTTATGTTTTTAAATATCCGTTTCCATCCTTTAATTATTTAGTTCAATTATTATTTTATAATTCGTAATTATTAAAACCCTATTTATTTAACTCATTTGGGTTTAACAATAATAATAATAAGTGTTCTTGTTATTTTTATTATTTAAACTATTAGTATGACCTTTTCTGCAACATTTTGACATTTTGGCTCTTCTTTGAATTGCCACAGCTGACACCTGTCGATTAGGGGTGGAATGGTCCACAGATGTCATGGTTCGGTACATACCTCGGTTCGGGGCTCACAGTTCGATACGATTTAGGTACAACAGCGGAAAAAAACAAATCTACTATGCTCTTTTTTTTCTCTCATTTATTTTGAACAGACAGTAGTACAAAAAAAAAAAAATCCACCTAGATATGAAAATAATAAATATGATTACATTGTTAAATATATGTAATATGCACTACATATATACATACGAGGAATAAATTCTTGAAATATATTTGATTTAGTTTACAGCTAAACAAGGGAAAAAAAGTGCCCTATATATGCTTCAGTTCAACATGCTTAATTTGTTCACAGAAAGGAAAAGCGACATCCTATTTGTTTTCTTTAATTTACAAAAGCCCAATATTTTATTTAGATTGTGAGTGTACAGAAATAAAAGCAGAACTTTTTACAGTGATGCATTATTAAGACAATAAGTGTTTAAAGTTGATTCTGTGGGTATAAGGAAACAGTTGAAGTGATTGCGCTGGCACACACACAAACACACACACACACACATACAAAACACATCAGTTCCAGCATTGCTAACTTAACAGTGCAGTTTGTAGTTTATCAAACTAAAATACAGTAAACCAAACATCAGCGTGCCCGCCTCTATGTCACTGTTGGAACTGAAGTGCAAAGCCTATAATTTACATAATAAATAATAGTTTAGCATTTTGCTCTGTTACATCGCAAATATGGAAATATTATGGAATATTTGTATTTGTGCTGAATGAGAAAGGTAGGAGACATGAACACAAAGCTCCATTTCACAAACAGTTGAGAGCATAAGCCCTTAAAGTATACTCTATCGTCAGTCTGTGAGAGACGCATTTAGAGTCAGTACATGGTCACTGTCTAGTGGGCTTTGTTTTCAAGTCTGCAACTTACGGCATTCACTGTTCTTCTGCTGGCAGCTGGTTATAAAACAGTGTTGCATTAATGCGGGCGCCCCTTCTGGATTGGGGGAGAATTGCCTGTATCTGTTGTATTCCTCATGCACCAAAAATTGAGATGTCCGTTCAGTGTACATGTATCCTTCCACCCCTACTGTCAATATGCAAACAGATATATTCTAAAGCAAATATTTTCAGTTACCTATGCAGTTGATCCTTCGCAAACACCCACCCCATTTCGTTACTGTCGCTGTGTCCGACAAGACATGGTGCTCTCACGCCACACATCATGATCTCATGCAGTGGAAAATACATTGTGGAGCAAAGTGGAAACTTACAGACGAGACAGAGCAGTATACTTCCGGCATGAAACAAAGTCTTGGCTTTCAAATTTTCAAAAGACTTTTTTTTTTTTTTTTTAGAAATTCAAACAATAAATACTGGTAAATGTCTGGTTTGTTTGTGGGACAAAAATGGCAGATTCTGCATTATGATCAGTTGTAAAATTGCAGTCAGCCATGAGTAACGTCATCTTTTGCGTGTGTGCATGATTTTAAACATATTTCTTATGTATTTCTTTATGTACAACCTTTGTAATGAGGAAAAAAGTTGCTATGTTGCACCTTTTAAATGTAAATACCTTTTTTAAAATTAAACTTGTCTACATACCAGCGCTATTTGGAGTTGGATGACCAGTTTGAGCAAGAGAGAAGGGCAAAGCGTGCAAGAGAAATGGAGAGAGAACAGAGAGAAAGAGAACTGGAGAGAAAAGCCAGGGAACAAGCTGATCAATGTGAGTCTGAATAAAGCCTTTCACCCTTCTGCCCTCTCTCTGCCCGTCTAGTCTGGAAACACATTGGCACAATATATATAAATGTATGTTTTAAATATATGGCAATGGTCTTTTCTTTGTAGTAATGATGTTGGAGGAGCAGAAAGCAAATCTGACACGAGAGCTAAACTCAATTAAACAGACACATAACAAGGTCTGTCACCTCTCGAGTGATTTAGTTTAGCTTTAGCTTGTTGGTTACTTTAAATTTCCCTTTTTTAAAATCTTTTTAAAATCTTCTCTTTTAATATCCAGTCAGTACTGACACATCAAGTTCTGCTGGAAAAGAAAAAGGAGATGGAGAGCGAAGCCTTCACTTTGAGGTAACCCACACTTCCCATTTTTGAGTTAAGCTGAGAGGAAATTGAAGCCTGTATTGTGGTACATTTCTTGCTTAACAGCTTGTAATAACGCCTATAATTTCTTCTGGATTTGAGAAGTTACATTTTACAGTATTACTCTTTGTTTGCAGGAATCATGTGCATAGCAAACATTCAGAAGCTGTTTCTACACATGGCCAAACAGAGACCTCCATCACTGAAGAGGTGCATTTATTATTAATTCAGCGGACACAAACAATACTCTTTCCAAAGATTACTTTGCATATATATGCATTAATGTCTAGTATATAACAATAAATATGAGTTTTCACAACAGCATCTCTTTTCCTCCCCCTTCTTTCCACAGCATGATCCAAAACCTTGCAGTGCCCCTGATTCCACTGCATCAGAAATTACTGTAACCAGCAACAGCAAAGTGACTGATGCTGAAGTTAACCATAATAACGATCAGTTCTTTATCAGTGACATCATAAGCTCCACCCCTGAGCTGGCTCATTTGAAGGGCTTTGTTGAAACAAGGTACAGAAATTTATCAGGAGGTACTGTAATATCACATTGATTTGTCCGAGACCAACTGTAGCAGTTTTGACAATGTTGAATATGAATTTTCAATTTTTAAATTTATAGAAAACAGTTTTTTTTTAACAAAATACATAGTTGTTCTTCATAGTGTAAAGGTACTTTAACCCTGTGCTTTTGTTATGCTAATTATTTTCTATTTTGTGAGAATTTAATGATACTAATTCATATGTATGCAATATTTTCCCTAATATTGTTATATTGCTTTTCAAGAATGCCAGTATTTCATGTTATAATGTTGACAATGCCTTTAAAATCAAATTTTTTGTTGAATTTTTTGTTGTTGTTGGTTTGAAATGTCAGTTTTTGTACTACAGTCAAACCTAAACACAGAAAATTAATTTTGTTACAACATCAAAATTCAACAAAAATGTAAAAAAAAAAACAATAAAAAAAAATGCTTTGAGTGTGAATGAGTGTGTCTATTTTAGAGTGTCACCTCTTCATTGCTGTGCACTTTTTTTATTGTACACAAAATAGTCTTGGCATTTTCGTATTTTTGCATATTTTCCATTCATTTCCATTTTTGACCATGAACAACACAAGTGTGACTTTTTATTTTATTTTTTCAACCATTTAGCTTTTTCGAGTCCACAATTAGTTTTTGTATTTTTTTGTGTGTGTTGTGTTCACATGGTGACTCCCATTAAAGTCATCGGTTTTCATACCAATCCAATGAAGTAGCGATTTTTTACATTTTAAAAACACTTTTTTTTTCTGGTCTAAAATGACCGAACAACACCAGAGGGTTAAAACTTAAGTAACTTCATATCAAAAGCTTTCTGATTTTCTTTTCTTTATTTTTCTTATCTTCCACTTTTTCTCCTACTGAGTCCAGGCAGTGTGTGTAACATCCTGTTAATGTTCTTATATTTGATTATTTTAAGTCATGTTAAATGATTCATTGTGATTTTTTTTCTTCATGGAAAAAAGGGAAGAAATAAAATCCAAGTAATTTTTTTTTATGATATTTGATGTATTTCCTTAATACAAGTAACTAATGTATTTCCCATAAACAATTTATCTTTGTGTTTTCTTTTCTGTTGATCTGTCTCTTTGTCTATCTCCAGCTCCCCTGTTTGTTCAAAGACAGCCTCTGAATTAAACTCCAGTTTGTTTGATGAAGTGAAACAAGCCCAGGAGGATGAGAGCGAGGTGGTTGAAGACCAGAAGGTGGAAGATGGAGAGAAAACAGAGGAGAAGGAAGAGATATACAATGACTCTGAATGCTTGGAGTGGGAGTTGAGGAATACAGACTCTGTGTTTTCAGAGTTATCTGAACTCAGCAGGGAATATGTGGAAAACGTTGATCATGGGGCCAGTATCAGAGGTATGATCATGTATTTTATTTGAATGTTTGTGTGTTGTTTAGAAAAAATTGACATTTCAATGAAGGAACGGGGAAAAGAAAAGCATAAAATCCCTATTAACCACAAACAAAAATGTTTTCATTCAGATCATATTACTTCAGGTTGTAACCACGGAGAAACTTATTATCAAATCTTTACTCCGATGCTAAATGCATTTATTATACAAGTGTCTGGAACACTTGATTCTGATTGGTCAAATGCAGCTGTGATCAAATATTGTTGTATAGTTAAACTGTAAATTTGACCGTTGCTCTCCTACACTGTGCTAGTTTCATTTATCACTCCGCTTTCCCTTTCTTTTCATATAATAAAATGATTTCATCCCAAGCTAATATTTAATACATTTAATATTGAATACATATTTCATGTCAAATCATTTTTTTTTTTGCATTAAAATGTACAGTCGTGGCCAAAACTTTTGAGAATTACATAAATATTGGAAATTGGAAAAGTTGCTGCTTAAGTTTTTATAATAGCAATTTGCATATACTCCAGAATGTTATGAAGAGTGATCAGATGAATTGCATAGTCCTTCTTTGCCATGAAAATTAACTTAATCCCAAAAAAACCTTTCCACTGCATTTCATTGCGGTCATTAAAGGACCTGCTGAGATCATTTCAGTAATCGTCTTGTTAACTCAGGTGAGAATGTTGACGAGCACAAGGCTGGAGATCATTATGTCAGGCTGATTGGGTTAGAATGGCAGACTTGACATGTTAAAAGGAGAGTGATGCTTGAAATCATTGTTCTTCCATTGTTAACCATGGTGACCTGCAAAGAAACGCGTGCAGCCATCATTGCGTTGCATAAAAATGGCTTCACAGGGAAGGATATTGTGGCTACTAAGATTGCACCTAAATCAACAATTTACAGGATCATCAAGAACTTCAAGGAAAGAGATTCAATTCTTGTAAAGAAGGCTTCAGGGCGTCCAAGAAAGTCCAGCAAGCGCCAGGATCGTCTCCTAAAGAGGATTCAGCTGCGGGATCGGAGTGCCACCAGTGCAGAGCTTGCTCAGGAATGGCAGCAGGCAGGTGTGAGCGCATCTGCACGCACAGTGAGGCCAAGACTTTTGGAAGATGGCCTGGTGTCAAGAAGGGCAGCAAAGAAGCCACTTGTCTCCAAAAAAAACATCAGGGACAGATTGATCTTCTGCAGAAAGTATAGTGAATGGACTGCTGAGGACTGGGGCGAAGTCATATTCTCAGATGAAGCCCCTTTCTGATTGTTTGGGGCATCTGGAAAAAGGCTTGTCTGGAGAAGAAAAGGTGAGCGCTACCATCAGTCCTGTGTCATGCCAACAGTAAAGCATCCTGACAC
The DNA here is from genome assembly GCF_963082965.1 of Carassius carassius. NCBI lineage: Eukaryota > Metazoa > Chordata > Actinopteri > Cypriniformes > Cyprinidae > Carassius > Carassius carassius. Next base: position 11,478,497 of record NC_081778.1, read on the forward strand.
CATTCATGTGTGGGGTTGCTTCTCATCCAAGGGAGTGGGCTCACTCACAATTCTGCCGAAAAACACAGCCATGAATAAAGAATGGTACCAAAACACCATCCAACAGCAACTTCTTCCAACAATCCAACAACAGTTTGGTGAAGAACAATGCATTTTCCAGCACGATGGAGCACCGTGCCATAAGGCAAAAGTGATAACTAAGTGGCTCGAGGACCAGAATGTTGAAATTTTGGGTCCATGGCCTGGAAACTCCCCAGATCTTAATCCCATTCAGAACTTGTGGTCAATCCTCAAGAGGCGGGTGGACAAACAAAAACCCACTAATTCTGACAAACTCCAAGAAATGATTATGAAAGAATGTGTTGCTATCAGTCAGGATTTGGCCCAGAAGTTGATTGAGAGCATGCCCAGTCGAATTGCAGAGGTCCTGAAAAAGAAGGGCCAACACTGCAAATACTGACTCTTTGCAAAAATGTCCTGTAATTGTCGATAAAAGCCTTTGAAACGTATGAAGTGCTTGTAATTATATTTCAGTACATCACAGAAAAAACTGAATTCTCAAAAGTTTTGGCCACGACTGTACAGTCAGTTGGTCATTTTTGTAAAATAAACCATTTCAGGATCATTTCAAGACCCCTTGTTTATTTTAATGGGTTTATTTAGCACTAATAACCATTGACTAACTATACATTATGCTTTACTTACTTTTAAACATTTAGCAGACGCTTTTATCCAAAGCGACTTACAAATGAGGACAATGGAACCAATCAAAATCAACAAAAGAGCAATAATATGCAGGTGCTATAACAAGTCTGTTAGCTTAATGCAGTACACGTAGCATGTTTTTTTTTAACTCGTATAATAAATAGAAAACCGATAGAATAGAAAAAGACTAGAGAAGCTAGTGTTGTTGTTGTTTTTTAAAAGGGTCATATGACGTTGATAACATTATTTTGTGTATTTGGAGTAATGCAATGTGTTTATGTGGTATAAGGATAAAAAACACATTATTTTCCTTATATTGTACATTATTGTTGCTCCTCTATGCCCAGCCTTTCTGATACGTATTGATTCTTACAAAGCTCAAAATTGTGATAAACAAGGTGTGCTCTGATTGGCCAGCTATCCAGTGCATTGTGATTGGCCGAATACCTCAAGTGTGTGATAGAAATGCATCCAGTGGGGACATAATTACTCATTAAAATGACTCATACGGTCTTTTTATGTTGCGTTGCATATTGCGCCATGTAAACATAAAACCATGTTTGCACTTGCGATCGGAGAAATGACAAACAACAAGCGCTACTCTACACTGCTCAAAAATTGTGTTTGATTAGTCAGTGGCAAATTCTTTAAATATAAAAACTAGGGGTGTACAATAAATATTGGCCAATAATTAATGCGCATCTCGTCAGTAAAGCCGGTTCTCTAATCAGCTGTAAATTCCATCACGTGCATGATTTCACATAGAGCAGCGTTTACTACACAGTGCTGTCGTTAACTGACAGGCTGTGCAAATCACAATATCTCTTTGGGTTTTAGCGATGTGGTTTAAGAAATACAGCTGATCATCAATCATAACTCCAAGGTTTCTGGCTGTTTTTAAATGAGTTATGGTTGATGTGCCTAACTGGATGGTGAAATTGTGATGAAACAATAAGTTTGCTGGAACCACAAGCAGGTCTGTTTTGGCAAGGTTGAGTTGAAGGTGATGGTCCGTCATCCAGCAAGAATTGTCTGTTAGACATGCTGAGATGCAAGCAGCTATTTGATCATCAAGATGGAGTGGGAGGTAGAGTTGAGTGTCATCAGCATAGTAGTGATATGAAAAGCCATGTTTCTGAATGACAGAACCTAGTGATGCCATGTAGGCCGAGAAGAGAAGTGGTCCAAGAACTGACCCTTGAGGCACCCCAGTAGTTAGATGTTGTGACTTGGACACCTCACCTCTGAAAGATATCTTAAAGGACCTATCTGAGAGTTAACACTCAAACCACTGGAGTACGGTTCCTGAGATGCCCTTTGTCAGTAGGGTTGACAGGAGGATCTGGTGGTTAAACGTGTCAAAAACGGTGAACAGATCCAACAAGATAAGTATTGAAGATTTGGAATCTGGTCTTGGCAGTCTTAGGGCTTCAGCAACTGACAGCAAGGCAGTCTCGGTTGAACGTCCACTTCTGAAACCAGATTGGTTGCTGTTGAGGAGGTTGTTCTGTGTGAGAAAGGCAGAGACTTGGTTGAACACAGCTCATTCAAGTGTGTTTGCAATTAAAGGAAGAAGGGAAATCAGTCTGTAGTTCTCTAAAAGTGATGGGTTAAGGGTGGGTTTCCTAAGTAGTGGGTTTATATGAGCCTGTCTAATAGCTGAGGGGAAAACACCAGTGTTAAGGGATGTGTTAATGATGTTAGTGAGTGCAGGTACAACTGCAGAAGAAATACTTAATATAGTTAAGTTGTTTATAATTAAGTTGTTACTTAATATAGATTCATCACTGTCTAAATAATGGCTGGCATGTGTGCTTGAATCTTTTTGTGTTTTTGTTTTGTTTGCAGATAGCACAGGCCAGTTTGAGCAGATTCTTTCTCAATATGAAGAACTAAAACACACTCAGTAAGATAGAATACAATTTTATATATAAATCTGTTTATTGTCATTGTTGAGTGTTTAATGAGCCTCTGATCATGACTCATATCAACAATTTAATTTTATCTCTATCCATGGTGTATCCCTCTCTCTGTGCCTGTCTTTGCCTCTGTCTCAGTGAAATGGTGGATACTGCTCGTAAGGCCCTTATATCCCGTGTTGAGGAGCTGACCAGTGAAAGATCTGCCCTGAATATGGAACTTTATTCTTGCCGTGAAACCATCAGCCGACTGGAAGGAAAAACCAAGGAGATGGAGGATGAAATCAAGCGGTAATGTGAATTACAGATTTTCATGTAAAACCTGGAATTTACTCCAACTTATTTCAGTTTCAGCAGTTTACTGAATACTTTACGAAATCGTTTTTATATAGCATTGGAAATAACATAGTTAAAGGTCGAACTTGTTTACATAAAATTACACTGCTTAGTATGTTTCTGGAAAAAAGAATGATGAACATTTCAAAGGATTGAGATTAAGAAAAATATTCACATTAGCATTCAAAAGCCTTGGATTGGAGTTGGTATTTGGTCAAAAATTACAGTAAAATTATGAAATATTACAATAAAAATCTGAGTTGAAGCTGAAAAGCTGAATTTTCAGCAGCCATTAGTCTAGTCTTCAATGTCATGTGATTCTTCACAAATCATTCAAGAAACATTTCATATTATCATGTTGAAAACATTCATGATGATTAATATTTTTGTGGAAACAATGGTACATTTTTTAATTCTTTGGTGAATAAAAAGTTCAACAGAAACAGCATTTATTTTTAAACAAAAACACTCTGTACCATGATAAATGTCTTTATGTTTCCTTGCTGAGTAAAATGATTGATTTATCAAAAATAAATAAAAAAATAAATAAATAAATGAACCAAAGCTCTTGAATAGTAATTTTAACAGTTCAAGTTACTAGACAACAGTTTGTGTGTGTTTGTTTGGTTATATATGTATATGTGTGTGTGTTTTCTTATTAAATAGTTTTTTATACTTTAAAACAGATTACAAAAACAGCTTGAGAAAGTCCAGTCCCTGGACCCTGATGTAAGTCTTTATGAAAGATTTCAGTTGCAAAGCATATTTTCAGAGATGTTTATGGAAATTCTACTTTACTGTTTCCAAGAAACACTGAAATCAGTCTGAAATTCCTGCCTCATTCTCTCTGGTTCTCTCCAGGCTGTGCTACCTACTTCCCTCCGTCGCTTCTCTCGTTCTGAAATGGCCCGGGTGGTCATGGAGAAGAATCAGTACAAAGAGCGACTGTTCGAACTGCAGGAATCTCTGCGGCATGCTCCGCTTCAGAAGTGTGTTAAACTCCCTCTCCCAAGTCTTTAACAGAAATGTTCATGTGGCTTGTCTGTTTATTTGCTATTATGATTTAATCCAGTAAATAACTTCGCAACAAAATCTCATAGCATTGCGCTAAAAATGAGCACAAACACATTTTTGACCACATTGTGACACATACTCACACCCTAGGATTGTGACTTGTGCACAGACCAAATTTTTTTTATACAGAACATATATATATATATAAAAAAAAATCTAGTATACACACTGATCAATGTATTCTGTCCTGCTCTAGAGTTATAAAAGAAGAGCAACCCCCTGTGGAAGAGAAGGGTAGTGTCTGGAGCAGGTGAGGTTACTGTGCAACCAGTCTCTAACAGTCAGTTTGTGGTATTTTCTACTATGAACCACTTTTTTTTCTTGCAGGTTTAATAATTTTCTAAGTCTGACAAAAGGTCAGTTAGCTCCAGCCACAGCTCCAGCAGTAACCCTCTCTCCTACACCAGCTTCTGCACAAACACCAGTGGTGTCTCCACAGCAACTCTCTACAAAATCACCCCAAACAGAGTGAGTCCTCTTGCTTTTAGCAGTTTCAAATACCTGCTAATTGATAGTCTGTCTGCTAATTTTCCTTTGTATTATAGTGTTACATGATAAGTGGGGATTACTGGTCTCTAAGGGCCATCACATAGTCAATGCATCGGTACGCGTACGCGTCAGCAAGGCTACGCATTGCTACGCTTCGGCCGCCATTATGCATCGGTGCGTAGCCAAATGTGTCGTCCTAGTTTTTGATACGCGACGCGCCGATGCACGCAACACTATGAGTTGTCGGTGGATGCGACATTGTAAGTATTGTACATTAATTCAAGTATATTATGTTTACAGAAGAAGGTTTGAATACAATGGCGGATGAAGAGGAAAAATTATGTGAGCTTATACATACAGTATACATCCACATTTATATGATAGTTCATCGCAATTACAGCCCAATAAAATAGTGTTGGAAAATGCCTGGAGAGAGGTTGCAACCGCGATGGGTAAACCCTTAGATAAAGTGAAAACAGACTGGAAAAGTGCCAGTGACAAATTCACTAGGGCGCACAAAAAGTGGAAGGTGGCATGCAGAAGTGGTGCGGGGCAGCTAAGTTTCGACATCCTAAAGTACTGGAAATGTCTCTCCTCGTCCAGGCTTCGAATGGGAAGCAGCAGAGACACAAACTCCCCATCCTGATCTCTTCATCCATTTAAAGGGTGAACATACCACCGCCTATTTTTGCGCTGCCTTTGTTGCCGCCGATGTAAAATCAGCAATAGAATGCACTCCTCTTCAGTTGCCATTTTGATCTGAATATCACGTGACCCGACTCTGCTAATATCACCCGACTCTACTACCCCCTGTTGCGTGAGCTGTGTATTGCATACACGCATCACCCGTGACTAGAGATCGACCAATATCGTTTTTTCTATTGCCGATGTTTAGAGTTCAGGGTCAGCCGATGGCCAATATGTGCTGCTGATTTTTAGGGCTGATATCTTGAAGTTTTCCCCTTCATTTGCATGCTAAAATGTCACACTAATAATAAGTGGATGCACAACATTTCTAAACTTATCATCATTTATTGAGCACAGACAGAAGTCAATCAGAAAGTCAATCATTTACAAAAAAGTTTTAGAGCATTTATCAAGCATAATTTTTCAAGTTTGTTGGAACATAAATGTAAACTTAAATATACATTTAAATAAAATAAATAAAATGTTATAAATAAAAATCTAACTGAAAAATATAAAAGATATTAAAAAAAAATAATAGTAGTGCTGCAAACACACTAGCAACCAGCAACATTTGTGTTTGGTATAAATGACACAGAACATCTAAAGTGCATTCTAATTTCAAACTTAGATCGCAGTCTGTTCATTATTAAAATAAAGTACAGTCAACCAAACATATAAAAGGTTACACTGGTCAGTTTAAATAGACCGTAGTATACCGGTCCACTCTGCTGTTATGCCAAGGACGTTTTTGCTCATGTGAAGAGGATGATCTTTTTCATCTAGTTTACATTAAAAAAATAAAAAAATATTATAGTTTAACATTCAGATGCATTGCGAATGTGGAAACATTTGGATATGCGCAGAACCAGGGGCATAGCCATCTTTTCAGAAGTGAGGGGGACAGAAATCACACACACACACACACACACACACACACACACATACAAATGTTATATATACACATATATATATAACATTACGATATAACATTTCCGTTATCTATATAGCCTACTAGTCAACAGTTTTTTAACAGTAAGATTTTTAATGTTTTGAAAGAAGTCTCTTCTGCTCACAAAGCCTGCATTTATTTCATCCAAAGTACAGCAAAAGCTGTAATATTGTGAAATATTTGTACTTAAAAATAACAGTTTTCTATTTGAATATATTTGAAATGTATTCTTGTGATCAAAGGTGAATTTTCAGCATCATTCCTCCAGTCTGCAATGTCACATTAATCAGAAATCATTCTAATATGAGGATTATCAATATTTAAAACAGAAGGGTAATTTTTTTTTCAGCATTCTTTGATGAATAGAAGGATCCACAGATCAGCATTTGTGTGAAATAAAAAGCTTTTGCAACATTATACAGTAAAGCTTAGTCAGTGTATATATATATATTTTTTGTTTTGTTAAATAAATGATAGAAATTTATACTTGTATTTAGCAAGGATTCTTTAAATTGATCAAAAGTGATGATAAAGACATCATTTTACAAGAGATTTCTATTTCAGATAAATGCTGCTCTTTTGAACTTTCTATTCATCAAAGAAACCCTGAAAAGATTATACTCAGCTGTTTTCAACATTATCATAATACGAGTTTTTCTTTTTTAGCAGCAAATCAGAATATCAGAATTATTGGTAGCACTTTATTTTACAGTCCTGTTCCTCATGTACATACTATGTACTTATTATAGTAATTACAATAACTATGTAATAACTAGGTACTAACCCTGAACCTAACCCTAAACCTAACCCTACCCCATGTAGTTACCTTGTATTACCAGAACTTTCTTAGATAAATACACTGTAAGTACACTATAAGTACATGTTAGTACACGTACTGTAAAATAAAGTGCAACCGAATTATTTCTGAATTTTTCTCTAATTTCTAGCTTTTAATTGGCTTAGAAATCTATAACTGCTGGACAATAACAAATAATAATGATTTGTTTATATACTACAAACACTTTTTATCACATAATAAGGCAGAATAGTTTCTATACTGTAATAAATGCTATGTCAATTAGCACTGCAATTAGGGCTTGGCCTTAGTGCGCTCCCTCACTTGGAGCAGAGTCTCGCGGGCTCTGGTCCAGGTGCGGTGTTACCACTGGACAAACGCGTGAGCGGAGGGGACCGCGACTTCAGATTCCAGATTAGGAAAAACAGGTGGCTGGTACCCTATACTACACTGAAATGGAGAAAGGCCCGTGGCTGACACTGGTAACGAGTTATGAGCGTACTCAACCATAGAGAGTTGTTGGCTCCAGGAAGAAGGATTCTTGGAGACTAAACATCGCAACGTTCTCTCTTAATCCTGGTTGGCTCGCTCAGATTGACCGTTACTCTGAAGGTGATAACCCGACGTAGGGTGACCACCCATCCCGCGTAGCGCGTGCGCGCACAGCGTTTGAAGCCCAATTCATGCGTCCCGCAAATTGAGACTGTTTCACGCATAATCAATGCTTGCTCAAAAAAAGTTGGTCGCTCTATATCCTCGAGCCCCAGGCAGCCAAACGAACTTTACTTGACAGTTCAGCACGCTACTGTTGCCACACCCACCCCTCAGTTGAACTGCTGACTAGGTTGTTGTCAACTTTTCCGTTGTTGTCATGACAGCGCACGCACGTGCATACTTTAGATGCACGCTTTCCATTCAAAAAATGGAGAAAGAGACTCTGAGGCACCGCCATCATCAATTAAAAAAGAGAAGGTGTGTCCTGTTTCAAACTTTTTTTTTTATGCTCCTGCCTTTACTAACATGCGAGTTCACCATCCTTCCTCCCCGTGAACCTCTGGAGTTAACTGTTCCTGTGGTGTTGAGCAACTACAATTCATTTTAATCCTATAATTTTATATTATAATTGATTTAAATTGAATAAATTGTAATGAAAAATAAATAAAATGTAATAGCTAAAGTAAATCATAAGTGGAAGTGCATCTGTCAATTCTGTCATGAGCATACATCAGCAATTACACATGTTCAGGGGAATAGGGCATTATTAATATACCATGTAAGGTGGTATGTGCTAGAAATGGATAAACCACTATCAGTGAGTCTGCCCATGGGGTTGGGGGGCAACGCCGCGCAAGGCAGTGTCCTAGATTGTCCCTCAGAAACATACCCCTTGTCCCCCCTTGGGCTTATTAGCAGGTGGTCACCCTATAACCCGAAGACAGACTAACCGTTGCTCCTAACAATTTACAAAATTCCATCAAAAATTTGGATATAAATTGGGATCCCCTGTCAGAAACCACGTCTACCGGGAGGCCATGTAACCAAAAGACGTGATCAATAACAGTGACTGCTGTCTCCTTGGCTGTAGGTAATTTGGGCAAGGGAATGAAATTTGCTGCCTTCGAGAACCGGTCCACTACGGTCAAAACGACCGTCATGCCATTAAAGGGCGGGAGGGCGGTAACAAAATCTAGAGCAATATGTGACCAGGCTCTCGAAGGGACAGACAGCGGTTGAAGAAGCCCATCCGGAGGTCGGTTAGACGACTTAACACTTGCGCAAACTGAGCAAGCCAAAACAAAATTGTGATCGTCGCAAGCCATAAGTGGCCACCAGAATCGTTGCTTTACTAAACCCTTGGTGCGGCTTATCCCTGGATGACAAGCTACATTAGAGCAGTGACCCCACTGAATAACGTCGGACCGTAACTCCTCCGGCACAAATAAACGATTCGGTGAGCATCCGGGTGGAGGCGTTACCCCTTCTAAGGCCGTCTTGACCTTCGATTCGACCTCCCATATGAGTGCTGAGACGACTATATTCTCAGGCAAAATACACTCGGGAGTCACCGGGCATTTGGAAGGATCAAAAAGACGTGACAAAGAATCGGGTTTGATGTTTTTGGAACCCGGGGGGTACGACAGAGAAAAATCAAAACGACCGAAATAAAGTGCCTGGAATTGAGTCTTTTGGCAGTTTTAATGTACTCTAAGTTTTTGTGATCGGTTCAAACAAAGAAAGGTACCCCTGACCTTTCCAACCAGTGACGCCACTCCTCCAATGCTAATTTGACAGCCAACAATTCACTGTTACCAATGTCATAATTACGTTCAGCAGGAGATAAACGATGTGAGAAAAACACGCAGGGATGCATCTTGTCATCTGAGGCAGCACGTTGGGAAAGAACTGCACCTACTCCCACCTCAGATGCGTCGACCTCCACCACGGATCAGGGGCTATTAATATGGGAGCCGAAACGAAGCGGCTCTTGAGGTTGGAAAATACAGTTTCAGCTGTATTAGACCACCTGAACGAAGTACTGGGGGGGAGGTCAAGGCGGTCAGATGCGAGACTAGTTGGCTGAAATTACGAATAATACATCGATAAAAATTTGCGAACCCCAGAAACCGCTGTATGGTCTTACGGGAATCTGGACTTGGCCAATCTATCACAGCCTTAACCTTGTCAGGATCCATATGTATTCCCTCAGACGAGACGAGATATCCTAGGAAGGGAACCGACTGTGCATGGAATACACATTTCTCTGCCTTGACAAAAAGACCATTCTCAAGTAATCGTTGGAGCACTCGTCTGACGTGTTGCACATGTTCCTGGAGAGATGAAGAAAAAATCAGTATGTCATCCAGGTAAACATATATAAACTGATCTACCATGTCTCTCAACACGTCATTCACGAGTGCTTGGAAAACCCCTGGCGAGTTGGAGAGCCCGAACAGCATCACCAAATATTCAAAGTGCCCTCTAGGGGTGTTTTCCAATTATCCCCCTTCCTGATGCGGACCAAATGATAAGCATTACGTAAATCCAATTTTGTGAAGATGGATGCTCCCTGTAACCTCTCGAACACTGAAGACATCAACGGCAAAGGATAACTATTCTTTACCGTGATGTTGTTTAGTTCTCGGTAGTCAATACAAGGTCGCAGAGAACCATCCTTCTTACCAACAAAAAAGAATCCCGCCCCCACTGGAGAAGAGGAAGGACGGATGAACCTTGATGCCAAAGAATCAGAAATGTATTTCTTCATGGCCTCCCTCTCAGGAATAGAAAGAGAGTAAAGCTTGCCTTTAGGCAGAGACTTACCTGGAACTAAGTCTATGGCACAGTCATAGGGATGATGCGGAGGGAGAGAAGCAGCACGGGACTTACTGAACACTTCCTTCAGGTCCAGGTACTCCGCGGGCACGTTTGACAAAACCATGGTCTCCTCCTGAAAGACAGAAACAGACACAGCAGGACAAGCAGAAACCAGAAAAGACTCATGACAACTTATACTCCACAATGTGACAGTGTTGGAACCCCAATCCACTCGTGGATTGTGTTTGACCAACCAGGGATGACCTAAAATGATGGGAGCTACAGGGGAGTCCATGAGGAGTAATGAGAGGGTTTCGGAGTGATTGCCTGAGGTGAGCAAGGTTATGGGTTCAGTGGTGTGGGTGACGTGTGGCAGTTCCTGGCCATTGAGTGCGGTGACGTGGATCTGATGGGACAGAGGAAGGACAGGAAGGTTCAGGTGACGTGCAAGGACAGTGTCGATGAAATTACCTTCGGCTCCAGAGTCCAGAAGGGCGTGACAGCTGTGAGTGTGGTTGTCCCACCTCAGTTTCACCGGAAGGAGAGTGGAGGATGTAGTTGAGGACTTCCCGGCGGAGATCCCACCCGATAGTAGCCTCAAACTTACTACCAGGCTGGCTCTTTTACCGGACACGTACGAAGGATATGACCCGAGCCACCGCAGTATAAACATAGTTCTCGGGACCTCCGCCTCTCTCTCTCCTCTTGGGATAGTCGAGCTCTACCCACCTGCATGGGTTCGTGATCGATGAGGGGACCGACCATGTTCTCTCGACTCGAGTTACCACTCTCCGGAGAGTTGAGAGGACGTTAATGACTGGCCTGTGCCCATGCAGAAATCGATCCCACTGTGCCTCCTCCTCACGAGGTACAGCAAGGATGGTGGTTCCCCCACACCGCCGTCCCCCATAACGCGGCCCTGCCGGAGAGTAGAGTGAGAGCAAAAGCTACCTTGGACTCTTCCGTAAGTCCAGAACAATTTGACATGGAAAAACTAAACAACGCTCTGACAAACACAAGACGCTAGACAGGGCAATATATAGGGAGAGGTAATGAGTGGCAGCTGGCAGTTTGCAAATTTTTTTGTCGCAAACGTTGATCTTCCTTCAAAACAGCCAGTAAAAGAGTCGCACGATAACGTGCATCATCACTATGACACGGCATTAGATCTGGCTTTTGATCTAGTTTGTACAACATGTTCCTTTTCATGTTGGTTTTATATATGGTTTTATTTTTATTTAAAAAATGTTTTCTTTTTTTATTTATTTATTTATTTATTTGAAACTTTTATTTGTAGTACAATAAATTTGTATAGTTTGTAAATATAGTTTAAAAATTTGTAAGTTGCTTAAAAATTTGTTGACTTTGATGCACTATAATGAGGGTGTCTGTCATTTCCTATTTTATGTATTTTTTTCCACATGGTGGTTGCTTTATTTCTCAGAATTGCAACATTATTTCTTAGAATCGCGAGTTTAAATCTCGCAATTGCGAGTTTACATCACACAATAGTAACTTTATTATTCGCAACTGCAAATTTATATCTAGCGATTCTGACTTTATAACTCGCAATTGTAAAATTATATCTTGCAATTTCAAGAAAAAAAGTCAGAATTGCGAGAGAAAAAAAGTTGCAATTACCTTTTTTAAATTTTTATTCAGTGGCAGAAATGGGCTTCCATACCGCATGACCTTGGAGCTTGCTCTACTTGATTGAACTTTTTCATGAACGACCAAAAAAATAAATAAATCAAAATGTTTAATAATTTTGAAATTAAAATAGAATAATAACAACAGAAGAGATGTATATAAGTAATTGTGTGTGTGTGTGTGTGTGTGTGCTCTTGTTTTTGTGACATATCAGGACACAACTCTGTATAATGACATGGGTATGACACAGGTATTACAAGGAGATGGTGACTTATGAGGACATAACCCATGTCCCCATTTTTCAAAACGCTTATAAACCATACAGAATGAGTTTTTTTCAGAAAGTAAAAATGCACAAAGTTTCCTGTGAGGGTTAGGGTTAGGTGTAGGGTTGATGTAGAGTGATAGAATATACAGTTTCTACAGTATATAAACCATTATGCCTATGGGATGTCCCCACTTTTCACAAAAATAAACGTGTGTGAGTATGTGTGTGTGACTAGCATTTTTAATATACAGTCATGTTCAAACAATTGGCACCCTTGGTAAATATGATCCAATAAGGCTGTCAAAATTAATCTGCATTGTTAATCCTTTTGATCTTTTATTTAAAAAAAATCACAAAATGCTAACCTTTCATTGGATCATAATAATTTAAAATGGGGGGAAATATGAAATAAATGTTCTTCTCAAACACATGTTGGACACAATTATTGGCACCCCTAGAAATTCTTATGAGTAAAATATCTCTGAGGTATATTCCCATTCATATTCACAATTTTGAGCACTCCAGGGTGATTATGAGCATGAAATGATCCAGCCATGGATAAAAGAAATATAAATAGGAGGGAAAACAAAGCCAAAAATCCCTTAATCATCCATTACAATGAGAAAAACCAAAGAATATATTTCTGATGTGCAGCAAAAGATAATAGAGCTTCAAAAATTCGTGAGCAGTGAAAATTCTCATTTCCACCATCAGGGCAATAATTAAGAATTTCCAATCAACATAAAATGTTATGAAACTGCCTGGAAGTATGTCTATATCGTCCTAATACACGGTGAGGAGAGTTTGAGTGGACAAAGACTCTCAAAAGACCACAGCTGGAGAATTGCAGAAAATAGTTGAATCTTGGGGTCAGAAAACCTTTGACAAAAATTGTCAAACAACACCTACATCACCACATGTTGTTTGGTAGGGTTTCAAGAAAAATGATCCTAGCTTATCCAAAAACAATCCCCAGCATATTCATTTATCAGACATGACTCGAACATCAAATGGGACTGGCTTCTATGGTCAGATGAAACAAAAAAATTAGCTTTTTAGCAGCAACCACTCAAGATTTTAGTGGGTTTGAGATGGTTTTGGTGCACACAAGGATAAAAAGTAACCCATGTGTAAAACGAAATATACAGCTGTATTTTTGATGTGGGCCTATATTTCTGCTGGAGGTCATGGAAATCTTCATGACATCTTTGGTACATGGCATCTATCAAATACCAAAAAATAAACAAAATCAAAAAGGGAATGACTCTGTTGGAAATTTCATAATAGGCCGTGTTTGGATCTTCCAACCGTACAATAATCCAAACACAAACCTCAAAAACAACAAAAATGGGTCACTGGGCACAAAACCAAGCTTCTGCTATGGCCATTCCAGTCCTCTGACCTGAACCCTAAAGAAAGTGGAGTGGAGTGAACTGAAGAGGAGAAGCTGGGAATCTAAAGGGTCTGGAGTGATTCTGGATGCAGGAATTGTCTCTGATCTCTTGTGAGCTGTTCTCTAACCTCATCAGGCATTATAGGAGAAAACTCAGAGCTGTTAAACTGGCAAATGAAGGTTTCAAAAAGTATTGAATAAAAGGGGGCCATTAATTGTGTCCAATGTGTATTAGAGAAAAACATTTATTTCATAATGATATTTCTCCCCATTTTAAATTCTTATTATCCAATGAAAGGTTAGATTCTTATAAATGTTTTAAATAAAAGACCAGAAGGATTAACAATGTAGATAAATTTTCACAGCCTTCTTTTCATATTTACCAAGGGTGCCGATATGTTTTGCCATGACTGTATATTAGTGTCAATTTTAATGTAAACTTATTCAAATGTTTGACATTTAAATTTAGTCATTTAGCAGATGCTTTTATCCAAAGCGACTTACAAATGAGATTGACAATCATAATCAACAAGAGAGCAATGATATGCAAGTTCTATAACAAGTCAGTACATGAAGCAAGGTTTTTGTTGTTGTTGTTGTTTTTGTTTTAAATTATATAAGAAATAAAAAGAAAACCGATAGAATAGGAAAAGAATAGAGCAAGCTAGTGTTAAAGACCTTTTTTATTTTGTTAATTGTATAATAAATAAAAAGAAAACTAATAGAATACAAAAAGATTAGAGAAGCTAGTGTTTATTTTTTTAAAGAATAGAATTACAATTGTTAACAGCTGTGAACAATCGTAATAAATACCAATGAATAGAAATGTCATTCACTCAAATAAACACTACCATTCAAAAGTTAACCCTCTGGAGTCTAAGGGTATTTTTGGGGCCTGGAGAAGTTTTGTCATGCCCTGACATTTGTGCTTTTTTCAGTTTCTTATAAATATCTAAATGGCTAAAGTTTAATCTCACTGTAATCAGCACAAACTGGGCTATAATAATATGTGAGCAGCATGTATGTACATGATTGTGTTTTTGAGAAAAAAAAATGTTATGCATGGTTAGTGAAAAAAATAACGAAGGTAAAGAAGGTTGGTAAGATCTGTTAATATTTTTGAAATAACTTTTTATTGTTGTTGCACGAATCATGCATGCATTTATTTGATACAAAATACAGTGAATCAATAACATTATAAAATAATAACTTTTATTTTACATTTTTTAAATATAATTTATTCATGTGATAGCAAAGCTGAATTTTCAGCAGCCATTCCTTCAGTTTTCAATGTCACATCATCTAAATATTTTTTGCTGCTAAATATTTTTATTACATTTAGATTTGATACATTTATATTTTGATATTTTTGTTTTCCAGATTTGTCAATGAATCGAAACAGCAGCATTTCTTTGAAATATTAAAATTATTAAAATTAGTCTTTACTCTGACTTTTAATCAATTTAATTTACTAACCCAAACTTTTCAACGATAGTGTGTATTAAAAGGACTATGTATAGCATTGGTTACTTTTGCTTTTTGTTATTACTCTTTGCTCAAATGAATAATTTTATTCTCACAGAAGTTCTCCATCTCTCAGCTTAAGGAAAAGAGAGTTGTACAGGGAGATCCGTACTCATGTGTGGACTGCTCTGGGTAAAAAACAGTTCAGTGGCTGGAGCATGCCCCTCGCTGTTACAGACATGAAGGTAAACACATCTATATTTTGTTATCTTTAGTAACAGGTAGTGAGCCATCTACACCTCAAAGTGCATCTGAAACATATATTATCCTAGAGTTCTTATAAACAATATTTACAAATATCTATGACATTTGCACATTTAATATTGCTTAACTAAAGTCCGCTGAGTGTAATTATAAATCTGTGTGTATTTGTGTGGAGCAGGACTCAGAACTCCCTCCTGAGCCCAAAGACGTGCCCGTCCTCATCCAGCTGAGACTGCTGGACCAGAGAGATGCTACAGCGAAGGTGAGAATTCCTGGCCAGTCATTCCATGTTGTTTTAGTATTTTTTTTTATATACTATTATAGTATGTATTATTATTTTGAATTAGCATTTTTTATTTTTATATTTTCATTTTTTTTATTATATGTATATTGTTTTTTTCATTTTCAGTAGTTTTTGTTTGTTTTTGTAAATATTTATATCAAGCTATTATTTATTTTATTTCAATTTAGTCTTATTAATTTTAATATTTCAACATTTAAAGGGATAGTTCACCCAACTATGAAAATGCTATATTTAGCTGCTTACCCCCAGGACATCCAAGATGTAGGTGACTTTGTTTCTTCAGCTGAACACAAACAGACGTTTCAGTCTGTCAGTCTTATAATGAAGGTGAATGGAAATCACGCACACACAAATAAAACTAAATTAAACCCTGCGGCTCGTTACGATACATTGATGAGTAAAGACAAAAAACATCAGTCTGTGCTAGAAACTGAACAGCATTTATATAATTTTTTACCTCTGATTCACGCAATGTCCGAACTATTAGGAAACTCTCCTGAGCACATCTTCTTGAGCGCGTTCTCAGCAGCTCGTGAGGCTTCTTCTTCTTGCTTTACTGTGGATTGCAGACTTAAGTTCAAACTTAAGTGCATTACCACCTATCTCTCAAATGGACCATTGACACTATCTACAATCTCAGTTAAGAGTGTCAATGGTCCATTTGAGAGATAGATGGCGGTAATGCATATATAAGTCTGCGTTTCCACAATAAAGCAAGAAGAGTTGTGTGTTTAAATGATGGGAGTTTTACAAGGATAAATCATTATACAGGTAGTGAGTCAAGTTTAAGCTTAACATTAGTGTCACAGTCATTGGCAGGTATTTGTTTTTGGGGAGTCATGAAACAAACATGTTATTTAGTAGTTCATCTACTATTCACTTTTTATTTTATTTTAGCTTTATTTCAATCATCAATGTTTTTTGATGGTTTTAGGTTTAGTTAACAATAAAAACATTTCACTTCATAAAGTTACTCTGTGTCCCAGTTAGAAAAGATTAGAAGGTTAATTCAGGTTAGGATATGGTCAGTAATTCTACTTGTGTTTCAAGTTGAACATATTATAATAGGTGCTTAATTTTTTACGTTGCCATAATTTCGATTTTACTTTGTTTATTTTACCAAGAGTCTAAGTAACCCGAAGAGGAAGTGATCTTCGTTCCTCTGCTATGCATTTCCACTGAGTTTAGCCAGTGGAGATTAAGGTCAGGGATCTAAAAGATGTTGATTAATAAATATTTAATCTTTCACAGCTCATTTGTGCTGCTGCAGTTCCTCCAGAGATATCAGGAGAGCAGACGGTACGTTCAACAAACCTTCACAATCTTTTACAGCTAATTAACATGTATGGTTCCCACACCATCTGACCAATGCATTTCCATGATTTTTTAAGTCATTTGTGACTACTGGTTATTAAAAATAATTTCATACATTTTACACTCATGCAACTTTTAGCCGATTAAGCAATTAATCAAGCAATTTTTTAGCCGATTAAATATTTTAGAGCAAAGCATAACTAGTAGTGGTCGACCGATACATCGTTCGAGGTGGGACCTTTATTTTGACGGCGCTGAGCACACATTGCTCACACTCTCCCTCTTGTTTACTGTCATTGTTAACAGTTCTGTCTAAGGATAGAAGTCTGTCTAATAATCAGATAGAACGGTAAAACAAAGGAATGAATGTTGGAATATAATTGAATGAATTAGGAATATAAAGGCAAACATTATACTTTCGTGTTTGCCTTTAGCATTAAGCAAATACGCATTTATATCATTTAAACTTTAATTAAATCTTTGAATGACTAATGAACATTTATTTTCACAAACCTGGCAAACTTAGTCTAATCCAGCTGTGAGATATTGTGAAGTGTGCATTTTTGTCATCTAAACTATATGTTTATTTTACACACTATTTTTTAATCCATTGTCAAATGATTTCAGATTTCTTAAATATTCATTAAAATATAAAATACAAATTATATCGGCTTTATATCGGCTATGGGCCGGCCACCCTGCTTTCCAAGATATCGGCATCGGCTGTCAAAAAAAACAATATTGGTGGACCACTAATAATTAGAATTAAATGGTACTCACTATAGAAATTTCCTCATTTTCAGGTTTTCCTTGAATGTGGGAAACTTGTATTTCAAAACAGGTTGTTTTCTTGTACAAAAATGCATTTAACCTCCACCTTCATCTGATTACCACGTTGCATCATGTCATTCATTGCTGTAAACATTTCACACCCCGCCTCCCATCCTCAGTGTTTTGTGTGGGCCATCACTGGACCTGCTTCCAGCAGTGAAGTCACAGTGATTGACCCGGCTCGCTCCAATACCATTCTGGATCAGTTCAACCTTCCACCCACATCCCCTGCATTATGCATCTGTGCTGTACCCCCTACTGGTCAGTCTGAGCACTGCAACTTTGTAGAGTTGACTCTGGTGTTCTGATGTCAGAGGTGAAATGAGTAACAGTAATTAAGTATTATTTTAATGGGATAGGTCACCCAAAAACGAAAATTTCCCCATGATTTACTCAGCCTCGAGCCATCCTATGTGTATATGACTGGAGTTGTAAAACAAAAAAAATGTCCTGGCTCATCCAAGCTTTATAATGGCAGTGAATGGTGGTTTAGATTTTGAAGCAAAATGAAGTGAATCTGTCCATCATATAAAGCACTTCACACGGCTCTGGGGGATTAATAAAGGCATTTTTAAATGAAGCAATGCATTTGTGTAAGAAAAATATCCATAAATACAACTTTATAAACTGTAATCTCTAGCTTTCACTAACTGTCTTATGCGTGTTCATGAGAGAGCAATGTTCCAGCAGATCATGGGGTAATATTCATTTTTCGGTGAACTATCCCTTTAAGTATAATTTGATATTTTCTTGAGTATTTCTCAAACTGAATACCTTTAAAATACTCGTTTAAAAAGGTATTTCCCACCTGTTTACAAGGTGGGAAAATGCTGCTTTTTACTTCTTGTGGTTTCAGAGTACACTACCATTCAAAAGTTTGGGGTTGGTAATGTATTTGAAAGAAGTGTCTTATGCTCGCCAAGGCTGCAGTTACATGATAAAAAACACAGTAAAACAGTAATATTGTGACATATTATTTCCATTTTTAATAACTGCTTTATATTTTAAGATGTAATTTATTCCTGTGATGCAAAACTATATTTTCAGCAGTCAATACTCCAGTCTCCAGTGCAGAGTTTCCGCTAGAAAAAAATGGTGCCGGAGTCAGATAATCCTTTAGAAATGATTGTTGATTTCGTTCTCAAGAAACAATATATATATATATTGTTTCAAAAAAAAAAAAAAAAAAAAAAAAAAATATATATATATATATATATATATATATATATATATATATATATATATATATATATATATATATATATATATATATATAATTTTTTTTTTTTTTTTTTTTTTTTTTACAATTGTCAATATGGAAAACTGTTTTTGCTGCTAAATATGATAATAATGAACACAAAACTCAATTTGATCATATTTTCCAGATCATTGTAACTTAAATCGAAAACATACTTGGTCTTACTGTGATAAACCAATCAAATAATTTTATATAAAGCCAGCAAAATCCATTTTTGTGTAAAATGCACTTGACCACAGCATGGGTCAGCGGACCTCGTGAAGAAACCTCTCATCACTTACTGCAACATAGTATTTGACGATGAATTAATAACTTTATATAATGCATATATAATTTATATAATTTTGTCAATGAATTTATTTTCGTCTTAAAGACATAGAAAATCTGGACAACTGAGAAAACTGATCAAACTATTTTTTTTTTACAGAGTTTACAGTTAAATGAATGGCAAAATCTCCTCTGCCTCAATTTCCAGTTGAGGAAAATAAAATTGCACTTTAGAATGTATTTTAAGTATCTAAGCTAGACCCTTTACCCATAACTTAAAATAGTTAATAGTTTAATATTTTCTTTATTACATTTAGCTGCATTATTTTTTACGTTTTCATGGCATTTTTCTTCAAATTCTAGTAATATTAACTAATCTAGCAGTGGGATTTTCTAAGAGTTACTGAGTGTTAATGTGTTTCACTGAGTTGTGTTTTAACTATATCTCCACTTGTGTTAGGAGAGACTCCGGGGACTGTGTGGATTGGAACCCAGGATGGAGGGTGAGGGCATGTCATTTTTATTCATTTCATCTTACTTTAGTAAATGGGCTATTCTACAGAACTGCTCCAAAGTCAGAGTTTAAAACGTCTTGAATTTTTCTTTTCTTCAAAATATTTGTATGTATGCAAATTGTATAATAATCCAAGGTTCACATTTCTATTAATTGTGCAGTTAATTCTAGTATTGTATTTTCAGAAGGTTTTGGAATATTTTTCTCTCCCTAACCACCCTTTTCATTTAAAACCGATTTTTTAGGTAGCTTTGCAAGTAGGTTTCTTCAAAAATCTTGGAGACGTTGCCACAGTAATAATCAGTTAATGGCAAAAAGAATGTTTGGAAATGTAAACTGATGTTACTGACACATTACATCAAAAGATAGAAATAACTGGCTTATTTATTTATTTATTTTTGTATTTATTTATCTATCTTCATGGGCGTATCATCTACTCGTGTTGTCCTCTTGCAGTGTGCTGATTCATTCATCCTCCAGCTCCAGGTGCCGCTGTTTGCAGTCTTTCAGTCTTTCTGAGGGGGTTCACTCTCTGACGTAGGAGTATTTTGATTCACTGTCAGTTTGTCATCTTTGATGTGAATGAAATTCCTGAGGTTTCTGTTGGATTCCTCCTATATGTAAAGGTATTCTGAGGGCGAGGTGATCGCTGGCTTGGCCAATGGGATCTTTGCATTCTTCACCCATAATTCAGGTGTGTTTGCGGTTTAGTCTGCTTGGGTGTATTTTTTTTAGATATGAGTTGTACTTATGGCTTGTAATGATAATTTTTCTAGGCATCTGGAATCTCCAGTCTCAAGAGATGCTTTCGCTTGGCACACCACCTTTGCAGCCCATTCGCTGTTGCCTTGTTAAGGATGGCTGTCTTTGGGTGGGATACTGGAATAAAGTTTACATCATCAGTGTGAAAATTCGGAAAGTAGAGGTTGGTCTCGGATTGAAAAGGTGTCATTGATTGTTCATCTCGTGCTTCAGAACCCTCACTGGTTTACATTTCCCTTTCTGTCCATTTAGAAATTGTTCACAGTGTCTGAGCGAACTGAGCAGCAGGTGCGTTTTCTGTGCGCAGGAGGAAGTGGCGTTTGGGCTGCATGCCGTTTGGATCCCATTCTTAGGCTTTTTGATTGGACAACTGGCCGCCCTCTACAGGAAGTAGATTTATCATCCATAGTGACTAAAGCTTTAGGTATTTGAATTGTATTTATTCATTAATATGGGTAATCTATGGAATTTTATTTGCATGGGTGTGTATCATTTAAAATCTTTTTTTTTTTTCTTGAAAATAAATGAATAAATGTATTTAACGAGGATCCGTTAAAAGTGAATCAAAGTGACAGATGATTATAGGGATGCACCAATATGAAATTTTTGGCCAAAAACATTAACTGATAATTCTTTATATTTGAAAGTTGGTAACTGATATGTTGGCCGATAAATCTAAATCCAAATTTGTATATAATTTTTGAGACCCTGATTACAAAAGTCTCACTGTTAAAAGCCATGTCCCAAACACTTTAACATACATTACAGCAGCCTATTACCGATATAGATAAACTGAAATGCTTTGCTATCAGCTTATTTAACTAAAGGAAACACAACCTATATTTATACAACATCACATAAAATTACAACTTTGTATATGTACAAAATGACACAAATCCACAAGTGAACAATAACTACTTGTTACCATAATGTGTAGGTTAACTTCTGTTGTGGATGCAATCTTCCTGTAACAACGCGCTGAAACACAGCAACTAACCCAAAAAATTCATAGCGTTTTATCATAATCGTGTTCTCATTATAATGTTGCATATATAAGACAATATCTCAATCATAGTTTTTAATGTTGTGCACTGCTGTTTGAGCTGCATGAAAAAAAATTTCCAGGTAAACTGAAGCCATCCATTAACTTAACCAAACGCATTCTATGTGAGCTAAATCAGATATATATGCATAAAATAAGCACAATATTACAATGTACAATTGCACAAAAGGCCGCAAGTGCTCAAGAAAACGAATCTGTGCTAGTCATGAAGGTGTAGCTCCATTGCGGATGCACTCTTCCTGTAACAATGCCCTAAAGCGGGCTAAAAAAGATGTCATAACATTATTTAACAGTAACGTTCTCATTATAGTTTTATATAGCCTATATGACAGACTTCCTTTTTGAAGTGATTCCAGTCATATTTCAAGCAGTTTAAAACTATCATGGCGAACAGGGCGCATTTGGAAGCGTCTCTGAAGGGAATAAAGCTTTAAAATATTGGCCAGATTTTCTTATTAGGTTGATAACG
Organism: Carassius carassius; assembly: GCF_963082965.1. Lineage (NCBI taxonomy): Eukaryota > Metazoa > Chordata > Actinopteri > Cypriniformes > Cyprinidae > Carassius > Carassius carassius. The sequence goes on from NC_081778.1 coordinate 11,500,588, forward strand.
ATAACAGTAAAAATTTACATTTATCGGGCCAATACTGATATGGTGGCTGATATATCTTGCTTCCCTAGATGATTTTATTGTATCAGGGTTTCCACAGGGTCTTAAAAAGTCTTAAATTTAGTTGTATCAAATTTAAGGCTATAGAAAAGTCTTCAATTGTACAAGAAAGAATTTCAGGAGGTCTTAAATTTGGGGACAGAAAGACCAGAATTGCGATATGGCTTAATGTGACGATTGAAGTTTAAAAGGCTATGATTTCATTAAATAAATACCAGCGCAGGTTTCAGAGTCTGTTGGTTCAGAGTCGGTGTTGCATGGCTTTGTGTTCTGCTGTTACCGGGAAACAGTTTTATTCCTGCCGTTCTGAAAGCACCTCCTGCTGGCAGAGAATGAATGTGCATTTTCAATAAGCCTGTTTTATTGGGGTAGGCAGGGTATTCTTACACACACACACACACACATATATATATACAAATGAGTGTTTATTAGTACATTAATAAATGTAAAATAATTCAAATCCTAGTTTACAATATCCAGCAGCACAGTGAACTGTTTTGAACAGCTAAATGTGGTAAATGGAGCTTGCTGACATCACCTCACACATTCAAGTTCATGCCAGCTCTTACATTAAAAATAAGATGGAAAGAATGAAACTGCAGCCTCTGGTATAGAGTGATGGAACTAAGATGTCACTTTGTAGGTAAACCTTGGAAGCGAGTTAGCCTTTTATCACTTCCGGCTCCATCGTCCCAGAGTCAATGGATATTTTGAATGGGTTTTTGGTTAAATCCCTTAAATAAGGTCTGTGGTTCACACAGGCTCAAGATACACTTTTTATTCTACGACATAAAACACACCAGTTACATCCCTCATGATTTTTTTTTTAAAGCTGTTACGTTTCTTTAAAAAGTCAGTTGCTAACAAGTTGCTAAATGGGACGGAGACATTAAACATCATCACGCCGAACAGTTTATCAATTTACAGTTTTTTCTACTTGTAGTATAATTTGTAATACAATTAATTAAAGAATAACCAATTAATAACTTAAACGATGCATAGTGCTTAAAGCCACGTTAAATTTAAATTTTTACAGCCACATGCGTTTATGGAGCATATAGATTAAATAAACCCCACCCCAGCAGAGCTAAAACCTGTTACTTTATTCACTAAAATAAGTTTAATCTTACCATATCCAAAAACTTGCTGTTATTTAATAGAATAAATGCACTAGGATTTTATCGAATAGTTCATGGAGATACGTTTTTAATTAAAATATTCATAATAATCAAGGATTTATTTACTTTTAATGCACCTTATTTCGAAATGTACAGAAAAACTTGCTTTCATATGTTCTTTAGTTTTGATTATTTCATTTACATGTGAACTGGTGGATCAATAAGAACAAAATGCATTATAAAAATCTAAACAGTAAAATATGTAAAATATTTTATGTTAATATAATAATTTATTGATATTAATTGTTTAAATTTATATAATACACATTTTTGACTCGTCCATTCTATTAAAAATGATTTAAAGGCTGAAATGTGAAGTGTATCATTTTATAAAACTTTTTGTTTTTGTGAAAACTTGTATCTGAACTGTATATCATGCATTTCACTGTCATTTCATGGTTTAATATTAAATTTAAATGAAATTAAATTTATGCATTTAGCAGACGCTTTTATCCAAAGCAACTTACAGTGCATTCAGGCTATCAATTTTTACCTATCATGTGTTCCCGGGGAATCGATACGATAGACATTGCCCTATACCCCTCTCATATGGAATTAATTTTATTTTTGCAGGTCTTTAAAAAGGTCTTAAAAATCCTGCTGAAACCGATGTATTGTGTATTTAATGTTTATTTATCCGTCTCAATTGGCAGGCTCTGCGTTCCTGTCTCTCTCTCCTCTTCAGATCACAGCCTTGTCTGTGGCCAGTGGGCGGTTGTGGGTGGGAACAGGAAGTGGTGCAATCTTCTCAGTTCCCCTGTCCCTCAGTGAGTGCTGTTTTCCCCGCTAAGAGTAACTATCCTTGAGTGGTTTTGAATCGTGACACTTCTACTTTTTTTGGATATACATTGTCTTGTTTTTTGGCAGGTTCAGAGTCCCGCTCTATACCATACTGCTCTCTTGCTTCAGCTCAGCTCTGTTACCATGGCCATCGACAAGCAGTTAAATTCATAATTTCTGCTTCAGGTTCTAAACAAATATTGTTTACTTTCAGTAAGAGTAGATGGAAGACCAGTATTGGCAACAGTATTGGGAAGAAATGTATTTTTAACTGCTTTGTTTCTTTTTGCTATTTTTGTAATCAATTCAGGCTGCCGTAGTTCCTCCAGTTCACCAGATGGCGCTGTTACTATCTCTCAGCTCATTCTCAGTGGCGGAGAAGGATACATCAACTTCCGAATTGGTGTGACTTTCCTTTTGGCAGTTATTATACTGTGACTTTATATATTTTTTTATTCTCCCATTGAGAATGTTAGTTTTTTTTTTTAAAGAAAAGCAGATAATTCACTACTTTTTTCCTCTTTAGGAGATGATGGAAGTGATGGGGCCAGTGAGTCTGTCCTACAGAGATCAGAACGAAGTCACATGATTATTTGGCAGAGCCCCACCCCCTCCGTTCCAAGCCCCGCCCTCTGAAAGCACTAAAAGCTGTTCAATCAAACAGTCCTTGAGCTTTATCAGGATAAGATTGTCATGCATAGTACAATGGTATTTCATTTATAAAGAACTGCTCAACAGGATCTCTCCAGTGTTAGTCTTAATGTATGTTTTCAAATTCTCTTATTCTGTATTTGATCAGTGATTTTTTTTTTGTTTGTTTGTTTTTGTACACAATTATCCTAAATGCCATAACAAAGACAGGTTTTGATTGTAATGCTAGGCCAGAAATTATTAATATAGTTTTTTTCTTATTTTCAAATCATGAGGAGTGATGCATGCAAACTGATATGCTGCTGGTCATTACATTAAGTATTTTTGAACACAATCAGTTGGTTGCTTGTCGTGCATTAGATCAACTGGAAGCTTGCACAAAGATAAATAATTTCAAAATGACAAGAAACTGACCATGTTTGACACACTACCTACGTTGTAAAATTTACATCTATAGTGCATATACTTCAATCTGCATTGTTTATTGTGAGGTTTTATAGTAAATTTTTTGTTGTAAAATGAATATAGTCTTCTGTATGACATTTTTGCAGTATTTTTTGAATGGGGGAATGTGTGGCTCTTCCTATTTAATGAGTGAGAGAGAAAGTGACTAAAGTTGCGTTAATGTTTTGTCAACTGGAAGATGTGTTATGAAAATATGCAACTTTGTAAAATACATTCACGCTATTATTATAAATTGAGTTTTGATCTGAAAAGTGATTCAGTATTATTAAAATAAAGCACTAAAGTGGCATTAAATTTTAAAATACGAAAACTGTGTCAGTGCTTGAAATTTTATCACCCATGTTTTGTACAACAAAATGTTCTGCTGCAAAGAGAAATACAGAATTGTATAATAACACATTGTATAGTCGAGGTGTCAGACAGTCGACTGCAGCCATCGCTATATCGTCCAGTACGGTAGGTGGCGCTGTCACGAAAAACTAGAGTCCTAGAACTGCGGTCCTGAATCTGCAGCCTCCGGTTGTGCAGGAACATACTATTGCTGTATTCTGCGAGCTCAGTTCATCTTCAGTTCTCGTGAATTCAGTTCATAATTCATTATTATTTATTATTATTATTTTATCTTGCAAGCACCACTAGCAAAGAATCGGCAGGATTAATAAGCTCTGCTGTCTGCCGCTTCTCTGCTGTTGAAGATGAACTGAGCTCGCGGTTGCCGCCTGTCGGTGCAGTACAGAAGCAAGAAAGGGGCGTTTCAGCGCCGCCCACACATTCAAACAAATATTAAAGCATCATCTCATCTTTTACCCACAAACAAAAATACGAAAAATCCAGCTACATTTTCGTTTTGCGTTTCTTAAACAAAACGAAAATCAAACCGTTTCTCATTTATCTTTATTTATTTTTAAATAGAAAATCAAATGACCAAAAGATACACGGACCCAATGCATTCAGAATCCACGATCAGCGAAAACGAATCTTTGAAAAACATTAACAAAAATGAAGCATATTTGAAGAGCCTGTTACATTTGTGCGACTGAGTTCATTTTTTTCATTTTCGTTTCTTTTACTTTTGTAATGGCATATGTTTGATAGTTTCAGAAAAAGTTACGTTCAGTTTTATAAAGTTACGTTCATCATTATTGAACTAAATGTAATTCCATACGTTTTAGGCTAAATTAATTTCTATGAAAGTTAAGCCCCATCCTCGCGAGCTGCGACCCGTCATCAAGATTCTTAACTTGTCGCGAATCGTCCAAGCCTGGCCCGAGGGGCTCTAGTTCTGCTACATCAGAAATACATTTCTCAGTTATGAGGAGAATAAGAAACTGGCTCTGATCTAGCACACATTATGATTAGACTGAACATTTGTCAGAAGAGATGAAAGAAAAATAGTGGTCATCTACACAATTCGGGAAAGAATTAAAACGCTGCATATTATATTAAAACGTTGCATAGCCTATTATATTAAAACGTTGCATATTATATGTTTATTGTATATAGTATATGTCATTTACGCGTTCATGAGAAGGCCCTGGTAGTCTCTAAAAAATGCATGGTTTAAAGGCTCAAATTTGAGGTTTATTATTTTATAACTTATTTTGTTTTTGTGAAAAACCTGTATCTCAGCTGTAAATCAATTGCTATTTCGCCGTCCCAAACATGAAAGAAACCCATTATACACTGGACACAATTGGGGCACTATTGTGCAGCAGCAAGCATCACAACAACAGAAAAAGGATCCTCAAAGTTGTTCCAGGTAAATGTGTGTAAATGTAGAGCCCCATTCCAATATTTTGCCCGGGGCCACAATTCACTAAATCCACCCCTGGTTATTTGCCAAATTCTCTGAAAATGCCATCTGTAGCAGTCACACTTGTCTGAGCTTGTGCGTGTGTATGTGTGTGTCTTACATTGCCTTTATGCAATACCATTTATGGTGTGGAAATTTTCAGATTTATAATTGATTAATTAATAAAAAAAATATGATATAAGTGATGGTTTTTTCTTTTTTCGAGCAATCAAATCAATACAAAGTATTGTGTGTGAAAAGATAGCTACTGTTCACTTATAATATATATATATATATAATAAAATAAAATAACACCCTTGGTTTTACTACGATTAGGGAAGTCGTGGCCTAATGGTTAGAGAGTTGGACTTGCAATCGAAAGGTTGTGAGTTCGAGTCTTGGGCTGGCAGGAATTGTAGGTGGGGGGAGTGCATGTACAGTTCTCTCTCCACCCTCAATACCATGACTTAGGTGCCCTTGAGCAAGGCACCGAACCCCCAACTGCTCCCCGGGTGCTGCAGCATACTGCTCCGGGTGTGTGTTCACAGTGTGTGTGTTCACTGCTCTGTGTGTGTGCACTTAAATGGGTTAAATGCAGAGCACGAATTCTATTCGAGTATGGGTCACCATACTTGGCTGAATGTCACGTCACTTTCACTTTCCATGGTATTATTCCATGGTAACCACAAATTACCCATAGTTAAACTATAGTAGGATTCGTGTGGTTATAAAAATGGTAAACGACATGCCAAGCACGATATAGTTATTTTAAAGGGATCTATTTAACGATCGAGCAATAAAGCTTTTGAAAACAATAAGTTAAAGCCTGAATGCAATTGCTAATTACCTAACAAACATGTAGGCTAACGCTGACGGAGATAAAGGTATGGGTATAACATTATAAACTTTCCCCAAAATCACAGCAAGCCTTAAACATTAGCGGATGTGACGCTGGGTTTTTTTTGCGGTTTCATTCCACACCATTCACTCCGATTCAAGAGATTTCCTGAAAACCAGATAACGTTTCTCAAAACTAAAACCAAAATTATTCACGTAAAAGTGTACGAGGATTAACTCACAAAACACTCATTGACTCATTCAAAAGTGTGTGAATCTCAAGTCAAGTTTCAGTTAGGCTCTTGTTTGAGGAAATAGTCTTTTTCAGGAAATTATGAAATGTAGGCCTAGTTCTTGAAAAAAAAGAAGCTTTTTAACAAGCTTACATACAGGCTAAATGAACACTAAAATAAGAAAAACTGTATCAGTCAGAAATAAATTTTTCTTTCTTATATTGAACCTAAATATTTAGACTATATGGCTATAGTATAGGCTATTTGGAGCTCACACCTGAGGAGGAAAAAAACATTGCTGTTTTATGTAGCTAGATGCCAAATCTGCAGAAGAAATATACACGAAAAAACATGTAAATATCAGTTTACACTCTTTATTTAAAAAATATATATGTATAATGCAATGGATTACAAAGATGAGTGACATATGTACAAACGTTCTTCACAATTCTTTTTTTATCATATTCGATACATTTTCAGTCAACTTTTGACCATGTTGATAATTTAAAAACTCATTTAGGCCTATTAAATATATGACATTGTGTTTTATAAGGCAACTTCAAACATTCAGCTGAAAATAATGGGAAAGTATAGCCTAGTTCCCATAGGATCCGGACTCATCTTGCCTCAAAAAGAATCCCACTTCTGTCAGAGGTATTTGTTCATGCTGGAGGTAGATCTGTGATCTCTAGCAATACTTCAGGGTAGCATTCTCATAAGGTAAACTAAGGTTTCCCTGGCTGTCTCAGTGTGTGTGTGTGTGTGTGTGTCTGTGTGTGTGTTTATGCCAGTTCACCTTACTATATGTGTGTGGACCATGGCACTAAATACATTTCTCCAGTAAAGCATAATGATTAAGGTGGAGGCTCACACAGCAGCCTAGGGGCACCTGACCACCTTAATCCACCAATGCATGCCCCCCTGTCCCCTACATTCCTGACTTGTGTCCGTGATAGCAGCTTACTTCATATTTTACTTTAGCTACAAACTCGAGCCCGACCCGACCCGACTTGAACCTGAGCCCAACATGGGGCTCGGGCTCGGTTTGGGTAGCAGAGCTCTAATAGCTACAGAAACAGTCCTCTTAATGGGCACACAATCCCATGAAATTTGATCAAAGACCCTTTTGTAGTATCCAGGCTGACATCCACAAACTGTGTTTTTTTGGGGTGTACATGGTGAAATCACCACAGCATCTGTCAGAGAAACAGCCCCAAGAAAAAAAAAAAGAGTGAAGATCTAAACAAGATCAACACAGCAAGATATGCATATACCTAAATGACATTTTAAGTTCATCACTGTAGCTGTCAAATGGAAATTAAATTGTAATATGCTTACTCCGCTTGGTGCATTTCTCGCATCTGAAGCAGTTTGGGAAATAGTTCATCTTTTCTAGGTATGTCCCTTCCGAACATTTCTCACATTGTGATGCCATGATGCTATCGCATTTCCTTATCAATTTATACCCTGAAGAATAATAAATGAAGAGATTAAACAGTATATTCCTCTGAAAAGCTGTTGCTCCGATGCTGATTCAACATTTCAGACATTGTACCTGGAGCACATTTGTCACAGCAGAGCCCGTTGTTCCAGTATTCGTCTTTAGAACAATCCCTTTTGCTGCTGACACTGCGCTGCTCCGTCAGAACGCCTACGATCTGTGGTAAAAGATTAAGAGTTTACAACTGCAGTTGAACTTATGGCTTGTTATTGCTTAACTGGATGATGTCATCACTGAGCTAACCCTTGAAACTGTGGTTTAGCCTCAAAACAAAAGCCAAATATCTGTTCTGTGACTGATAACAGAATCACTATGCACATACATGGGAAATCTGAAAACTGCTCACCAATGATAACAAAACACAAGGCAGGAGTTTCCTCAAATGTTGTCCTTGGCTGTGAAACATGGCTCTTATAATGTGTGTAATCAACCCTTCTGGTAAAAAGATAACTGAAATTCTGAAAGAAAACCAGTGAAGTATATATTTCATTGAATTGTCATAAACAAAACATACAAGATACATAGGCTTTCAGTACATACAAATGTTTAAAATCTGTAATTATATATTTTTTTAATCAAGTTAAATGTTACATTTTGTGTGAGATATAGTTAGTATATAACTGTATCTCAATATAATATGAATATATTTGTAGAACTATAGAAATGACATAAAGAAGAGCCCATGACTTTACCTCTGTCCACCAGGATCTAATGTAGAGTCGCTCCTAAATGCCTCAAATGCCTGAATGGAATGGAAGACCTTTCAGGTTTTTATATTAGACGACAGCATTAGTCATCGTTTTACTATGATCATGCAGTTTGGAAAAGATTTCACAATAACAAAACAGTAAAACCACTTCTGATTTAGACATCACTGCTTAGAAATTGAATGGGAAAAAACCTTCCCTTTAAAAAAAGAGGAATTTAGCACCAGTAATTTAAACTTTCAGTGAATCACGTCTAGTTTTTATGTGACTTAAATTGTGTAAAAAGGAATCATGAGCCATCAAAACATTTCATTGTAAACGTTGTGAGATTCATTATTGTACACTGTTGCAAATTAAGGATAATACATTAAAACTTCTGTTCCACTAACATCTCTGTAACGATAAAAACTTCACAATCATCGGGAAGAAGGAGGCGGGAACCGGCGGACAATCCAAATTAAACTTTTAATAATCAAAATAAACACAAAACAGCGCACAAACTAAACTAACTATTAAATTAATAAAGAGATGTATAGAAACGCTAAGATTTGTATTTATTTTGACCCCATGATGGTTTTGTATTGTAACTGGCCTCAGACATTTCATTCCCAAAAATGCCATACATTTTCAGTAAATTTTTTTTTTTTTTTTTTTTTTTACAAGTTTTGGCCAAAGGGAATGTACTGAATATGCCATATACCAAATGTGACTTCTTCCAGTAAAATGACGTTTGAAGGAAGTCAATCTCTCCAGCAATACCACAAAAGTTCCTGCTCAGAAATGATCACTTTTCGTCAAGATCTTTTTGTCAACAGTAAATACTAATTTGTTTTAAACTAAAGGCAGATCTTGAGACATTGTGGATCATTGGTCTCATCATATTCATGAAAATTAAAAAAATAAATTATTTTCATTGACAAGAAGCTGCATTTTTTCATTCATTTGTGGATAGACCTCAAAGTCACATTAACATTTATTTTTCTAACATAGCTTATTAACTGACATTAATCTTTTTTCTTTCTCTCTCCATTATTAACATCAAATAGGGTATTTATATTTTATATTTTAATTTTTTTGCCATAGTAGCTTGCACACTAGGGGACTATATAAAATATTATGGCATGAATTTCAAAACTTCCTGTTTAAAGATATCTAATGTGCTAAATGAAACAACGTCTATTGTGAAAGGTGCTAAACAAATAAAATGGACATCACAATAAAACATCAAGATTGAGTGTGATACAGAATTAATAAATTGTTTCAGAAATAAAATATAATTGTAGCGATTTTGCTTTTGCCACTTTTGAGGTCCACTAGTGTTGTCAGAGAGGGACCCCAGCGTAAACTGGGCCCTGGAGTCTGCTGTTAATTCACTACATCATTTTAGAATTTACTAATTTTACATTTTTTTTATTTAATAGTGTTGAGTTTTTTTAAACTATATATTTATTGATTTTCCACACATTACAAATCACAAATAGACAAAACCATCAACAACATTCATTAATTTGGAACTTAAGAATAGAAAAAAAACAAGAACAAGCAATAAATAAATAAATTAAAATAAATTAAAATAAATTAAAATAAATTAAAATAAATTAAAATAATTAAAATTAAAATTACACAACTCAACAAAAATATAGTCCAATTTCAACAGAAGTTCTCATCAATTAAATCCAAACAGTATAATGCTGGCCACCCCAAGGTCCAAATAAACAACAACAATAACAAAAAATAATAATTTAGAACCTCTTTTAAGTTCCACAGAAAAAAGAAAGTCACACAGTTTTGGAATGACATGAGTAAGTAAATGATGACAAAAGCGGTTCTGTTGACTGTTTTACTGTATACTGTATGCCTGCAGGGACTGTAGTGATGTTGTGATCCATCTTTTCACACTGAAGACAATTAAGGGACTCAAACACCGGTTCAAACATTCACTGATGCTCCAGCAGAAAACACAATGCATTGACTGCTCAAAAGAGCACTCACTTTGAAGATCAAGGTAAATTGTACTTTATTTGTCTTCCCGGGAAACATACAATCTTTTCTGTAGCTTCTGATATATATATATATATATATATATATATATATATATATATATATATATATATATATATATATATATATATATATATATATATATATATTTATGTATGTAAATAAATCTAAATCTAAAAAAATGTAAAAGTTAGGAACATGAATAGTGTGGATTTAGTGTACGTTAAGGGCACTGTGCTTTGGCGTTTTTAAGATCCTGGACAGTCTTGCGCACTCATTTCCTTTAGTTCCCTTGATTAGTGTCTGTGTATATAAAGAGGTCATATGATGCGATTTCAATTTTACCTTTCTCTTTGGAGGGTTACAAGCTTTTGGTGAATAAAGAAAATTAAGGGGTGTAACATTTCCGTCACACGCTTGAGGTATTGGGCCAATCACAATGCACTGGATAGCTGGCCATTCAGAGCACACCTTTTTTTCAGATCAATGAGCTTTGTAAATATCAACGTGTTTCAGAAGGCAGGGCATAGAGGAGAAACAGGGACTTATAGTTGTGTATGCTGCTTGCGTTAAACTGTGTTTTGAAAAAATCTTCATCATCTTGGATAATTTAAATGTTATTTGGATTACCTTCATCTTCGTCATCTTCAAACTAAGATGACAAATGGAAAGAAACTGCGCATAGAGGTGGATTTATGACATCATCAGTCTACAGCAATTTGGGCTTGACTTAGTAACCTATGTTTATTTACCATGACAATGCCATGACAATGCCAAAATACTATATAATTACTAAACCAGAATCCGTCATTTGGATTAATGTCTTTAGTTTCCAGACATCCTAAAAAAAGCACATTTATGTTTTCTTTGTGAGAATACCTAGTGAATGTTGCATAAAGCTCTGACAAAGAATGTTTTAGCAGACGTTTAGTATGTGTGCATTCAGGATGATAGCACCTTTTATTTCACAACTTGATGCTGTTCCCCCTTTTCATAATTTACTTTAATGTAAAAACCTGACCATGGAGAGGGGATAAAAAGTTACAAATCTGCTGCATAAAATGTATTTTACCTTTTTTTTTTTTTTTTTTGGTACAATTTTCACAAAAAGTTGTACATGTCAAAACTTTTATCACTCATCTATCTACTCTCACAAAAGATAAAAAATGCACTTTTTTATTCAACATTAGCGATGGTTCTAAATCACAAAGTATCCCTTTGACAATACAAAGTAAGTGTCTTATCTGTCTGACTGATCTTAATGGTTCATCAGTGAATCATTTTGTTAGTCTATACATTTCTGTAGAACTGCACCTTTTTCCGAAATGGATAACTAAGTATAATAAATAGAGTGACAGGGCGAAACTACAGACTGTGCCAAATGTACAGCAACACCATTTACTGTATCAGCAGCAAAGTAATCTACAAAAAACCTCATGGCTGTGTCATTCCCCATCTTACACACTAGATTAGGCTCGTACTAAATTGAAAGAAGATCATACTGTTGCGTTTCTGTGATTAAACCAAAATTGTCCTGATTACATATTACAAATATCTTGTGTTTTGCAACAATGGTTATTTGGACAGACGTTTCATCAGTTATTAGCTATTGCTATACACAGTGTTGGGTAAGATACTCTAATAATAATAATAATAATAATAATATTAAATTAATTACTAGCTACTCATCCAGTTCATAAATTATTCTTGAACTGACCAAAGTATTTAAAGATAGATGTAAAATTCACTATTGTTTTACAATTGTTCTATATAATGCAAATGCTAAATTACTATTGTGCATTCAGTGTGTGCACTTCAAAAAAAAAACACACACTTGTGTGTGACTTCCCAAAAAAAAATAGTAATAATAATAATAAATAAATAAATCCTCTAGGCTTTTATTTTGAACGTGCTGGGCGTACAGTAATGTTGTCTTCCTTCACGTTGTTTTTAGCTCTGCTGCTGAGAGGGATTTAAATGTTATTGTTAGTAGACAAACACAGACAGATGAAAGTGCATTAACACACGCTTCAAATACGTGACGAGGAAGCACGTTCACAAGTGAGCGACGGTTTGTACGTGTTTCATGCTACCACGTTACAGCAATGCTGCGTTTATTTGTCTTTATTTTGGTACATTCTGTCTTGGAAAGGTCTAAAGATTAGCCAGTTTGCTAGTCATCTCAATTCAAATAAACAAATGGTGCATTATCCTTCCAGCACTATACCGACCATGAATACTTTTCATTTTAAGAAGAGCACAGCTCATGTCATAACGTGTTTATGTATGTTAGTTGTTATCAATGTTTTGGTTGTGGATGGCTGGTGTTGGGGTGATAGAAAGATAGTGACAGTCAGTTCTCAAGGAAGAGAGGGACATTTGATCTGATAAATAACGCTAGCTATCAAATTATGCTGTATTTGTATCCTGTAAGGGTTGGGATAGGTGTAGATGTTAATAAAGCCTCAGACCTTATTAATATCACGCTGGAAGCAAGATCTCTTTGATAGCGCTTTTAGCTATCGAATTATGCTACCATCTGTTTTAATGGGAGGTAGAAAAATCTGACGATGCCTCTGTTTATTTTGTAACGTGTTGCCGCATCTGCATTCGATGCTCTGCAGAGACACGAAATAGATGTTGTGAGTATTTTTGGGGTGACGGCCGCTCTCTGTCTCGATCCAGATCAAATCTGAACAGGCGGAGATATGAACGATGCGGATTCAGCCTCGAGGAAGCATGCGAGCTCCCGAGAGCTACAGAGTGAGTGCGCGCGCACACGCTCTAATCACAGCACAATCAGAATTGATCCTGAAGTATTAATCAGTATAAATTTATCATCTTTCTTCAGCTCCGAAGAATGAGGATGCCTATGAAATCTCCATTCCTTTTGAAGACAACCACTTTGATCAGCAGGGAGGCTTTTACAACCAGAATGACCAGAACTTTGATGGTCAGTTGAGTTTACATTAATGATCAACGTATGATTATTTAATTTAAATTGAAATTCAGTTCATGTGATCTTCATTTGTTGGTCTTTGTTTGTTGTGTAGACCTTTAGTTACAGATCTTAACAAATAATCTGTTAATCAGTTGTTCATGTTTTTGCAGCACCCAATCTAAAGTGGAAACTATTCATTGTTTGCAAATGTTTATAAATGTTTACTAATCATTAATACCTTTATTAGCATTCATCTCAATAGCAGAATAGTCCCATAAGACCTGAACTGACCCTATTCACACATTCACACTTCACTACTCATTTATTAATCATTTGTTCATGTTTTTGCAGTAGCCAATTTAAAGTTGAAACTATTTATAATTTATAATGTTTATAAATGATTACTAATCATTTAATATCTTTTTGGACTTATGTAACAAGGTTTGTGTAAACGGTGGCTGGTTAAGTTTAGCTAAATGCTTGCTAGATTGTAAATTGGTGCAATTATTAATTCATCGCCTATCATTAATTGCTATCATTAAACGGAATATTCCTTAAATCATAAACCTTATTCCCTTATAATAATGAAATTGATGTTATTGATTAAATTATGTGATGTTTAAAACATTTATTACAAATATTAATAAGCACATTTTCTCACATTTATATATATATATATATATATATATATATATATATATATATACACACACACACACACACACGTTAACTAATGATCTGATAAGCATTATATAATGTTTGTTAATGATTTATTAATGAAAGTTATTATAAAGTGTTACCTTATAGTAGCTAGGTTTGAGGTATGTGCAGAAATGATGAGAAGATATTTAAAATATCTCAATTTTGGTTTTAAAGATCAACAGAAGTTTTATGGGTTTGGGACAACATGAGGGCGGTGAAATATACAATATCATTTTTGGGTGAACTATCCCTTTAAGTGCTGTATTTGTCAACACTTGATGATATTTGCTTGTGTTGTGATACAGGTAGTGATCCGCCGGCACCGAGCAGCTCGTACTTGTTGATCACTAACTTGCGCACACAACTGCAGATCTCACTGGAGAAAAATTCATGGCTGCAGAAACGCATCGAGGACCTGGAAGAGGAGAGGGACTTCCTGCGCTGCCAGCTCGATCGGTTCATCTTCTCAACCAAGAGTCAGGAAAGCAACGGTGAGAGGAGAGGAGACAGAGAGTGAGCGAACACTGGGCTATCAGAGGATATTTAGTGACACGAGAAAAGTTAGTCAATGCGTTCATTTGAGAAACAGCGGAATGTTTGGGAGAGCTCTGTCATGTTTCATTTTAGTTTCTGCCTTTTCCCGTCAACACTATTTAATTTACATAGTTTCATCAGTCATGCATACTTGTGAAAGACAGGAAGTTGAATATCTAAATTTATCAAATAAAATCAGTACTGAAAGCTTATAAGGGCATATTCAGTAAACTATCTAACAATCTGATTCCAATCTACTATTCAGCTGCTTACTGTAAATCATGCCCTATTTCTATACATATTAAGTGTATTATGGACTATGCTGTTACCGTCCACAGAAAGAAAGGTGATACGTTTTATTTTTAAAGATTTTCTTGTTCATTTTCTTTTGATTGTGGCGGCAGTAAATCATCAAATGATGCAGATGTCAGGCTGGGTATTAATACAGATTGCCCACAATACAGATTGATGGAAAGACAAAAACTGATTTTTTTATTTTTTCCTGCAGGTAATGATTCCAGGAGTTTTTCTTGGAGAAGGAGAAGAGAAAATGATCGAGGTAAATTGATACTTATATTCACTTTCTACATTAGACTCATCTGATGTATAACCAGTTTTATTTTAATATTATTTCAACTGTTATAGTTTTTATTAATATCTTGATTTAGCTTTTATTTTTATACTTTCAACTTTCATTTTAGTTTAATTTTTAGAAATTGTATGTTCCTTCGTCATTTTTATTAGTCTTTATTTTATTTGTTTGTTTAAATCTCACTATTTAGGTTAAAAAAAATTTTTTTTTTAGTTTTAGTTCACATAAGCTCATTTATTTGAGTGTTTTAACTTACACTTGTTTCAGTTATGACGACAGTCTTTTAAAACTAGTCTAAGCCTTATGCAACCGGCCACAGAAATAACTTTAATCATTAACATTTCAGATCAACAAGTGGAGAGTCAGCGTTCGGCCAGCCGTCAGTCATTCCAGCAGAGGCCAGCCCCACAGACTTCAGCCAATCCCAAGGCCCTGAGCTCTGTTCCTGGTCCAGTCAGTGCTCAGATAAATCCCATGTATGGATCACCCCATCCTCAGCCTCTTTTGCAGGGCACCGGCAGCAGCTGCAGTACAAACAACAGGTCCCTCAATGAACTGCAAGGTGGGTCTCAAAGTTGACTTTTTCAACCTCTATTTGCAGTACATTGTCATTTTGGTTTACATTATTTACTGTATGTCTACAATAAGCATATTTACAGTTGATCTACAGTTTTTCATCATTCTTCATAATTTGAGCTCATGTACTGTAGTTACTGTGTAGTGTGGTCCACCAACGTGTCTGATGATCATTGATGATGGTGATCAAATCTTTTGATGTAAAGGCTCAAGCTTAAATGACAAAAATTCTAAAATGAAAATAGTACATAAACATTCAGCAGAACTGAAACAAAATACAGAACTAGCCAATTTTGAAATAAGTTTGATTGCATCATGTAATAATTGCTATTAATAGTGTTATCGCCTTTTTGATTACGTCTTTAATTGATTTTTACGTACATTTCTGCCATATGCACATAAACTGAAAATATGAAAATGGTCTTACATTAACTGATTACGGTAATCAAGATTACACTACCGGACACAATGCAGGACACAATACACTACTGTTCAGAAGTTTGGGGTTGGTACAGTTTTATAATCTTTTCTCATGTGCATCAAGGCTGCCTTTATTTGATGAAAATTACAGTAAAAAATTCAGTAATAATGTGAAATATTACAATAATAATAATAATAAAAAAACATTTTCTGTTTCATGTAAAATGTACTTAATTCCTGTGATGGCAAAGTTGAATTTTCTTCAGAAATCTGTCTAATTGAGTGCTCAAGAAACATTTATCATCACATTAGTGCTTGAGTACATTATCTTGTGCTGCCATAGAATCCCTCTCTCTTGTGGGAGATGAAGAAGAGGATGACTATCTTGAGGATAGCTACCTTGAGGAAGAGGAAATGATGTCAAGAGAGGATGTGATGACAGACAGCATGTCACTTCGGAACATTGGCACAGCTGGAAGATCCAGCAGCAGTCATCCGGCTCTGAAGAGAAGGAGGGTTTTCAGAATCGCCAGAGGGAGAGAAAGACAGAGAGGTGAGTGTGACAGCTCAGAGTCAGCAAACATGACAAGCAAGTGGTTTTCTCTTTCTTCATCTCGCTCTCCTTTCTGCTGTTGTTCTAGTGAAAGATGCAGCAGGTGTGTTGTTCCGCTATAAAAAGATCCTGCTAACATACCAGAGGTTAAAGAACATGTCCAAGGCCTTCCAGATCCACGGTGTTGATCGTAATACGGTGGCCTCTACCACACCCATTGCTGAGCTTCTGCTGGTGGCTCCAGAGAAGGTGGCTGAGGTGGGCGAGTTTGACCCGTCTAAAGAGAAGCTTCTGGACTACGCCCGACGCTGTTACATCGCCCTCGACCCCCAGACACTCAGCAAAGTGCAAGCTCTGAAGAAGAACAATCTCCTCCTGCCCATCTCATACAGGTACATACAGCAATCATTCAAACACTTTGTTTTTAAAGTTTGTCACTCTTCCAGGAGTTAGTCAATTTACATAATTTAGAAACTAAGTAGTTACAATTTACTTTTTGTTTGTATGTACTTCTGGATTATATTGGATATATAGTTTAATCAATATATTATTAATAAATATACTCTCTCTAATAATCAATATTAAATAAGGATGCACGGATATTAACATTCATGCCGATAGTGATAAGCTGACAAAAATTGGTTGTTTTAAATGGAAACTTCAAATTTACAGTTTGAAAAATGAATATTCATTTTGAAATTGGCTAAACATTACATTTATCGGTGTTGTTAAATAACTGTTTGCGATTGTGAAAGTGTGATTTTAAAGATTAGGTACCGGTATGTGTTAGATGACAGCAAAAATAATTTAAATGAAATGTGACCCTGGACCACAAAACCAGTCTTGAGTCGCTGGGGTATATTTTTAGCAATAGCCAAAACACTCTATTGATCAAAATTATAGATTTTTCTTATATGCCAAAAATCATTAGGATATTAAGTAAAGATCGTGTTCCATGAAGAGATTTTGTAAATTTCCTACCGTAAATATATCAAAACTTAATTTCTGATTATTAATATGCATTGCTAAGACCTTCATTTGGACAACTTTAAAAGTGATTTCCTCATTAATTAGATTTTTTTGCACCATCAGATTCCAGATTTTTAAATAGTTATATCTTGACCAAATATTGTCCGTTCCTAATAAACCATTTATTTATTCACTTATTTATTCACTTTTCAGATTGTGTATAAATCTCAATTTCGAAAAATGTACACACACACACACACACACAAACACACACACACAATATTAGCTTACTATTTTTCCTACTCTTGTTAAAAGCCTCTGGTTTTTATGTAGCTTTAAGAACGAGCTTTATTTTTATCAATGGGTTATAAACGATGTGTGTAAATCATTCATAAAACCATTCTTACGTAATCTGTTGCATTTTATTCAATGTGGCAATTTAGATAAAAACTAATTTATGAATGATTCAGAACTATACAGTCTTGCATAAAGCACAAAATCTTGTATTGTGACAAACACTTCCAACAACAACAAAAAAAAACCTGACCGTTTGATTCATTGTTTTTTTTTCATGCTTCTCCAGGTTGAAAGGAACGGATAATCGGTAATTGGAGGAATAAGTGGGGTGATTCTTATCCTGCTGTACAGCGAAACCCCTTCGCTGTATTTTAATGTACCATAGAACACACGTCTCCTATTTTAACCTCCACATAATGCTGTTCAGATCCGCTGTACTCTGAACCAACTCTACGATTACCTCTGTTCACTCACTCATAGAGCTGGACGCTCAAAGCTGCGGGTGGACTGCACACTTATGCTTTCAGGTTTGCCATTTTAAAAGAGAACTTGGTTCTCAAACTCATTATTTCATAACAGACATCTTAGTATCCTCTAATCGTTGCTCCGGTTAAATCTCAATTTACACTTTTGAAACCAGTCCAAAATGTGCAGCAACAGCATCAGCCCTTTGTGCTGTGTAGCTCTATAGCAATGTGTGCTGCTCAGAAGTTCTTTGTTGGGTCATTTGATCCTTTCAGTTGTCCCGAGTGTGTGTCCCGGTTCTCCTTATCTCATAGCACTTACTTGACAGACTGAAAGACTTTTGAAATTTAGGTCCTTCTAAAAAGTGGTGCACATATCTACACATGCACTCCTCCCGTTTTAAAACTGTGCTACTCTTTGCAAGCGGCACCTGTATGTTCTCATTAGAACCTCACTGGATATGATTTGTGGAGTGTTTGTGCATGTGTCTCCCTTAATCATGGCCTGTCTCCTATTAGATGACACTGACTGTTCAGCATGTGAAAAGTTTTTATAGTGTAAATCAGTGATAAAACATGTTAAAACAGTTGGTAGTGTTACTTGTCTAGTCTAGTCCCGCATAGTGCAGATGATGTAATGTGAGGGAGTGAGTGCAGACATGTTCCTGTTCTTCCTGGCACTGAATTTTCATGAGTGTGTGTGTGTGTGTGTCTTTGAGAGTGTGTGTTGGCTAAATTCACCGTGTATGTCTGAATGCATGTTGTGTGTTTGTTAGGATGCAGTGTGCTTGAGATTAGACTATTCATGGCACATAGTGAAACTTCCAAGTGGCTAATAAACAAACAGCAAGCTTTTCTTTACATCACAATCTTCTTCTTCCTTACTATCAGATAATGTTTGCGGGAACACTACAAATAGTTTTCGTTTGTGAACATTAGTTAATACATGAAGGGCCCTATCTTGCACCCAGCGCAATTGACTTTGTACACCGACGCATGTGTCATTCCTATTTTGCACCCGGGCAAAGCGCGCTTTTCCCTCCACAGAAGCACGTCGCTAAACTAGGGAATGAACTTGCGCTCCCTGGGCGGTTCAGCGCAAAAAAGGAGGCGTGTTCCGGCGCAAACGTATCTTCTTGCTATTTTGCAGGTTTAGAAAACAATTGCGCCACTAACCAGGAAAAAATAGTTTAAAGTCAGTGGCGCGTTGCGCATGTTATTCATATGCTATTTTAAGGGCGCATGCTTGGCCATAATCAATGTAGCGTGTGCACAACGCGCACGATTCTCTCATCTACACAGAAGCAGCAGTTATCATTTTTGCAAATCATACATTATTACGATAGATAGATAGATAGATAGATAGATAGATAGATAGATAGATAGATAGATAGATAGATAGATAGATAGATAGATCGACAATTTATTATAAAAGCATACATCTAGCTTACACATTTACCCAAATTATAATACGCCTTTTTAACCGAAGTTATTTTGGGTGGGTTTATCCATCCCCAACGTCCCTGACGAGAGCGTTGCTCTCCTTGGCTGTGAACCGCTCCTGGCGCGCGTCTGGCAAATCCGCCGTTATAATAGGAATCCGCTTTAGAACAAGCGCGCCTGCTCTTAAAGGGAATGTGAGATGATGCTCTGATTGGTTTATTTCACGTAACGCCCAAACCACACCTATGAATAATGAAGCTACTTCAGACCAACCCATTTTAGATTTGCGCCCGGCGCAAGAGCCGTTTATCCCGCCGGGAAAATAGCAACAGCGCCGAGACACGCCCATAAAGTTACTTGCGCTTTGCGCTTTGACACTTGCGTTTCAGATCGTTAAAATAGGGCCCGAAATGTCATAAACTAAAAATCAACAACATTACTATTGTTCACTGTTGATTTACTCCCATTAAAATGCATTATTTATTAATCTAAAAATGTATTAGTCCACTTGATAAGACTAAAACCCCCATCTGCTAAACCATTAAATGTTCTTTCAGGAAACTAATTATCTGTTTATTTTGAAGGCAAATTACAGTTATAAGCAGAGATGGAATTATTCCATGAAAACAATACTTTTAGCTTTTATGTTAAAAACCTATATTATGTACATTGTAGACAACCTTGGGTATTGTAAACCTTTTGGTTTTATAAAGTCGCCATCCATAATTCATGATCCTAAATAAAATTTGCACTGTGTTAAAGTCCAAGTTTTTGAGAATTGGTAATAATTTTGTCCTTTGCATCGTGTGTCCTGGTGCACAACAAAATCTCCTCTTCAAACGGAATTCCCACGAGGCTGCAGTCTGACAGCATTTATATTCCACACTGAAGGGGACCTGATGTTTATATATAACAGAGAACAAGTAGTTTTGCTGCAGGTGTCCTATATCCAGATTTCTTGGTTCCTCAGCTAGACAGCTTGCTCATAATAAGGACAACAAAATCTAGTCCATAGTTCTGCCCAGGAGTTTCTCCCCACTTCCAATTCATAAAATAGTCTTATATAAAAACTATGGAAGCTGCATAGAAGCTCAGTTGGAGCAGGTTCTGTTTATGGCTGTATTTGCACAAATTGCAAGGTCCATTTTTGTCCATGGGATATCTAAAGAGTTCAGTTGCCTTAATACAGCATCTTACCAGACTCTTTCGCAGGGCGTGGAGTAGTACCCTGACATGGGTGAGGCCATAACACCCACATCACCCTTATCAGCTTAGGTGTATACACAAAATAAATAGAAACTTCCCATGAAGTTAAGACATAAACCCTTGAAGTTCTTGAAGACCTTTTTGCTTAAGACTTTAAAGTAATACTAAAAAATAGTGGTTGAAAAAGTCCACTTGAGAACATTGATCGCTTCACATTGCCGCTGTAGCAATTTTCACGGTGTCCAGCAGGTTGCGCTTTCTTGCTTTGTCACTGACTATTGTCTCCAGGTGAGACTCTGGGGCCCAACCACGTTGTCTGTCTGACAGACGAGTCCCTTCCACCCAGCCTAAATAAAAAGGAGAGAATCCTGAATGGGTTTTTGCACTAAAAACATCCATTAGCAATTCTTGAATTCAGCTTGTGACATAACAACATTAGTATCTACTAGGAACTTGTTTTGTTGACTAGGAACTTGTTGAATTGTTCCTTAGAGACATTTGCTAACTAGTAGAGTTCATTTATTAGTACTATAAGGAAACTTAATTAGTAATACAACTCTATACAGTATGTGGGAAAATATGTCTGTTTACATAAACTTTGGCAACTAGGAGTGAAATGCCCTAGTCATGAAAGCATGGTTATCAATCTTAAAAAACCTCTATGTGTGCATTGTTGATAATACTGGTTCAAATAATGAATATAGAGTCTATTCAGGGGGGTATTCCAGAAAGCAGGTTATGTGACATACCCGGGTATGTTTAAGAGTAAGTAAGCGGATAACCTCAACTTTCGGTTCCAAAAACGGAGGTAACTTTCAGGGTATGTTAGTATTCATAGCAACTCACCTTCTGAACTTAACCTGCTTCGGAGCAGGTTTTGTTCCAGGGTTTGTTCACAGTGGGCATGGGCGTGACGGATAGCGCACAACATTATATAATATTACAATATGTAATATAGCCTATATATATATATATATATATAGCCTATATATATATATATATATATATATATATATATATATATGTGTGTGTGTGTGTAAGTAATATATAAGGTAATATTATTCTAATATTATTATTTTTTTATTGGCATATATAAGAGTTATCTGTATAAATTATAAAACACTATGACAAGATAATGTTTAACTTATATATTTATTTATTTTATTTATTACATTTTATATTATCCCACAAATGGATCGGCATTTTCTATTATTTCGAAATTCTAAATCAAAATACATATCTGATATAACTTAATATATAATTAGCATAAAACAAACAATATAATTCACATTCTCAAGGATTAAAGATTAAATGGAAAAAAAAATTAAATGATTGCACAGCCATCAATTAGGTGGCGCTATGCACTAAGCATGTAAACAACTAATGAGCAAAAGAAGAAGAAAGAAACAGATTGGCGCGCTTTTTCTTAGCGTCCGTTTCTATAGTGACTCGTCGATTCGTCGCTCTGTTGAGAATGTCTTGAGTCTTAATCAGGAACATACTCTCAGTTGAATGAACTTACTCCCGCACGCGTTTTTGGAACCACATACCTCGAGTAAGCAAGGTTTGGGGTTAATCAACCAGAGAGTTCAGGGTTTAGTTCACGGTAAGTTAACCCTGCTTTCTGGAATACACCCCGGGTGTAGCTGGAACATCCAGCCTGAATATTGTTCTTAACCTTGAAAGAGTCACATGAATTTGACATCTGATGACAGAAGAACCCTCAAGGCAAGTGACAAAAAGTCTTGATTCAGAGCCAAATCCAACCGCTTCTGAATATTAGCATACATCCTAAATTTATAGTGTCCAATCCTGCTACTGGAGGGTCACCTTCCACCAGAATTTAGCTCCAGCCCTAATTACGAATACCACAACTAGCTAATCTAGGCATTCAGGGTCACAAGCATCTTCCAGGGAAGTGTGTTGGAACAAGAATGTGGCCCTCCACTTGCAGGTTTGGCCACCCCTTTTCTACAGACCTAAAACAGGGATTCCCAATCCTGGACCTAGAAAACCCCCGACGCTGAACATTTTATAGGTCTCCCTAATCAAACATGCTTGATTCAACTCTTTAGTGCACTAGTAGACACTCCAAGACCTGAAATTATGTTCTCCTGGGGTTACTGAGGACCAAGGTTGTTAAAGACAGACTTTTTACACATTGTACATTTACACAGCAATGACTGTATTAAAAACGAAAAAGAAGTTTTTCTGGAAAAGTTTCACATAAGGGCATGAATGTTGTCAAAACGATTGCCCATTTACACGAATCTGTGATCAGGATTAAAAACGCTGTATAATGCATGCTAGGCCAGTAGTTGATGTCACTTTATCAAGAAAAACGACGCACTAGGACTGCACAATTAATTGCAAAGGCAATAAATCGTGATTCGACAGAAGCAGAGATAGTCATGCATATCTTCCAGTGCAGCACGGTTCTGTGATCAGCAGTAAATATCCTTTCAGAGGCCAGAGGATGTTCTCGCACTGAAAATCCAAATATGCCCGAAGAAGAAATCCAGGAAATGCTTATCGATGCAGCTGAGTAAACAGAAGATTTAATGACTTTATTCAACAATTCCTTTGTCAACAGTCTCTTCTGTGTCTCTCCACATCACTCAAACTGTCAGCCATGCCACAAGGATGCACTGTTTCTGTATGCATTTATGCTTTGATTTGAAAGAAAACAGCACATCCTTGTGGCACGGCTGACACAGAAGAGCTCAGGCAGTTTGAGTGATATGGAGAGACACAGAGGAGACTGTTGACAAAGGAATTGTTGAATAAAGTTGTTATTTTTGTTTTATTTGCATATAAAAAGTATTCTCGTCGCTCCATAACATTACGGTTGAACCGCTGATAGCAGATGGACTATTCTGATAATGCTTTTCATACTTTTCTGGACTTTGACAGTATAACTTACTTGACAGTCTATGGGACCGCCATAAGCCTCCCAGTTTTCATCCAAAATTTCTGAAATTGTTTTCCGAAGACGAACAAAGCTTTCACAGGTTTGGAACGACATGGGGGTAAGTGATTAAAACCTGATAACCGTCACCCGTCCCCTTGGAGGGACGCCTATGTGTACTTCACTATATTACAATTAAATCCTAATCTAATCATGACAAACTATATATATATCATTGGAAAGGTCTAAGACTCCTAAATAGATATTTTACCAATGTTTTTTGTTAAAAAATTATGTAGGAAAAGTAATAGATTAATTTATGGCAAGAGTGCACCTCAAAAACCATACATCATAACATAAGTTTTGACCTTTGTCAAAAAAAAAAAAAAAGTCTTCTTTGTTGACTTTTTCTCTATCACACTTTAGAAATCATTAGAAATTATATATCACTTGAAAACTTAAAATCTCAAAATTCATCCTTTGAAACCCATTTTAAATTCAAACATTAAATTGTCATGAAAATTGAAAATGTTTTCAGTCATGAATTATAAAAATTTAGGATCATGCACTTTCAAGTCTACAGTATGTTCAAATATGTGAGTGACAGTTAACAGGTTAATGACAAAATTTCATTCCTTTAACTGCTTTCATTTATTCAACGTGTCTAATAAACATAAGACTACGGCAATATATGGTTTATCTGAGTTCTTCTTATTATAATTTGAATCATAATAAATATATCTATAATGAAATGCTTATCGACATAGCCTCTATTACTGCTTAGAATACAGTGAAATATTGTGTGCCTTAATTTTTCTGTTTAAGAAGCCACATCATCTCACAGAAGGATTTTAGTTTTTTTCTAAGCACTGTTCTTAACCTTGTGATTAAAAATCTGAGCTTGTAACCACAAGTTTATAGGATCCTTGAACTATAACTATTTTACCCTTAAATAAAAAACATAACCTTTGGTCATTTCACAAGGACTGGTCCTTTAACTGTACGGTGATTTAAAAAGTAGTTCAATAGTGACATTGTGCATGTAGCAGTTTTCTGTTGCAGAAACAAAACTGAAGTGACCTCATGTATTGCGATATAAATCAATAAATTCTATTCATGACTGGGGATCTTTCCTTGTGTTCATGTGATTGGGCTTAACTCACCATCAGTACTCTGCTGGTGAACTAATAGAACATCAGCTTTCTCTAAACTTAGCTCATCTGGTTGCTGTGCAACAAAGGCTCTGATGCACTGCATTTGTGAGTCTGCAGATGGAACAAGAGAACATTTTAAATTATAAGCATTAGAATATTTACTTTGACTCTACAGATCTTTTAAAGCAGGAAGTGCCCTTACCCTGAACTGCACTGAAGTCGATCTCAGGATAAGGTCTAGAGAGTGCTGAGATCCAGCGCAGTTTATTGGCTCTGAGAGATGATGCAAAATGAGAGATGGGTACAGATTCATTTAACACACTATTCTGCCCAACCAGACTACAAAACATAAGACTGAGTGGCTGAAATCAATTTATGCTGCCCAATATGGTTTTCCAAGTGAAAAAGTTTGTAAATGGGAAAACACTACATTAGGGGTGTCCAATCCGGCTCCTGGAGAGCCAATGTCCTGCAGAGTTTAGCTCCAACACACCTGCCCGGAAGTTTCTAATGATACTCAAAAGCTAGTCCAAATGTGTTTAATTAAGACTAGAGTTAAACTCTGTCGGAAGGTGGCTCACCCTACAGCCATTGCATGTTTACAAGATGAACAGCTTTTGACTCCTATATACACATACACAATGACATACTTACTGTGTATCTGTCCGCAAGAGCAGGGCTTTTTGCGGCATGTGCAGATGGAACAGGTTTTTTTTTAAGGAATGCAGTTTGAACTTGCAGTTCTCAACCCGCAGCTCGGACACAGGTGCATGGTCGATAACTGTAAACCTACCCCCTCTGCAAACAGGAAGTTAAGCTTTAATCGCACCATAAAACAGGATCATTTACATTAAAATAAATGAGAAAAACCTGATTGTATTTATTAACAATGGATGTAAAGAGAGCCAAACATACTCTTTCCGCAAAGAGACCAGGAGATAGTCATTGAAAAGGTGCATATAAACATTCCTCTCTTCTTCCCTGTCTTTTATAGAAAAGTCTCTCAGTTCAGTCACAGGTCCCTCTCGTACCAGTCTGCGGCACTGGCTGATCAATGGAAGAGTCTAAGAGACACAAAATAAGTCATTATACATTTTTTATATTTTTTAGATGGCATACAGTATAAATTAGATTCCCAAACGTGTGTCATGCTCACCCTGCACTCAAAGTCAACTTTGGCATTGAGGGTCACAAGTGACTCAATGTTCTTCATTTGAGAGATACTTTCATTACTGTCCTGGATCATCTGTTAAGAAGCAAGGAAACATTGGACAGTGGTGAGAGTGAAAACTGATAAGAAATTCCAATGTGTGGGTGACATTCCAAGATGTGGGTGATATAACTACATTGCTCCAAATACATAAAGAGAAGTCTCACCTTCTCAAGTAGTTTCATGGCCTTAATGGCCTGTGCTTCATCCTTGGTTTTTGGAGCAGTTCTCTTTACAATATTCTACCAACAAAGACAAGAGAACAGAGAGCATTTTAAAATGTAGCATGTTATATTCTTGTTGACAGGAGAGAGATGACATCTAATATCATGTTAATATACTATTGGCAAACACTCCAGCATAGATGAAGAAGGCAGGGCACAAATTTCAGATGTCAAAGTCAAGGGGAAGAACTTCAAGGAAAGTTAGAGAATGTGACATTAAACAAATGTGCATGGCAGAAAATGACAGAGGAAGACGGTACCTGCACAAGCAATTTCAGGCGTGTGATTCTTTGAAATGGCAGAATGAGGAAAGACCGTAGAGGCAGTCGTTGACAAACCGGGTTGCGCTCTAACTTTTCCACAACTCTGCGGAATTCTTGACTCTCCTCCCTATGAGAGATGGGATAATGAAAAAGAAATCATATGGACAAAAATAAAATAGGAAAAGCACTTTTCTGCTTCAGATGAGTGCAGACAAATACTCACATTAGTCTTTGATATGTCTTGTCCTGATATGATTGGTTGGTAAGGTATGGCACATACACATTTCGGAATCGTGGACAGTGTTTGATAATGATGTCACAGACAGTAAAGCGCGTTATGTCCTTCTCCACTGCTTCCTCCAGCTTAGAGAGAAAACTGAATGAAAAGAAGCATATGTTATTGACATAATTCAGATTCAAGAGAAGTCGTTTTAGGAAAGAGTCCATGATGTTGTCAAAGCTAAACCAGAACATGATTTGATTTCATACATATATCTAACTTAAAGTTATTTCTTATGGCGTCAGCATCACACATATATTTATCAAAACGAAAATGTATTTTTCTTTCGTAATTCTGTATGTTTAATGATTCTAACCTGTGACTGATGGCTCTAACGTCATTTAGCCTGGAGAACAGCCAGTTTTTGTCTTGTGAAGACAGGATAACGTTGAGCTGTTTGGACATGACGAAGTTCTCCACTACGATGTCCAAACTGCGACAGTATGATGCCTCAGAGGTCACGACCTCAAACCTCACCTGAAAAAGACAGAGACTCTTCATGAAGCTGTTCTTATTACTAAAAGCAAATCTTTTGAAGCACAACATCTGTTTATTGCAAGACAAATCGTACCATCAAAACCTGTTTCTGTTCTCAACATAAATTGCAACTATATACTGTACAGACCAAAAGTTTGGAAACATTACTATTTTTAATGTTTTTGAAAGAAGATTCTTTTGCTCATCAAGCCTGCATTTATTTGATCAAAAATACAGAAAAAAACAGTAATATTGTTAATATTACTCTTAGCTCCGGCACCAGCCCCAGTAGAAAAGCTGAAGGTGTTGTATGCAATGTTAAGTTGGGGACACTGAATAATAATTCTACCTCCTGCAGACGCCTCTCATCCTCAGTAAGTTCCTCCAAGTCTGGGCTGTTCCTCACTCCGGGGAGATCCTGCCACAGTGAGGTTGAGGAAGCAGAGATGGACAGGCGAGGGGACGGGGATCTGTTTACGGATTGCTGAGGCACCTCAAGACTTTTAAAGGAGTTGGCCAGAGTGGGGTGTAGAAAGACCTGAGGGAGAGGTGGGAGAGGTCTGCGTGATAGTTTAGGGGAATGATTTGGAGAGGAAGATGCACTTATTGATAGAGAATCAGAATGAGACAGCAGGATCTCTCTGTTCTGGACCACCTCGCTGTATTCCTGATACAACTGAGAGTCTACAAGAGAAAGAGACAGAGAGATCATCAATATGGTTCTAGAGCTATGCTATTCAGTTAGATCCAGATTTTACTATGGATAAAAAACTCAAAAGTAAACAAATGTATTTGATATCAAGCAATGGCATTAATTAATATTAGCATAAACTACATAAGTAACCAATCATTTGCACAAAAAAATTAATAAAATCAAACAACAGAAACCAACCATGTTTACTCTCATTGCAAGTGATTCCGTATTTAATTTTAACCTTGGGTAGTTTTGTTCATGGTTTTTGAGGATAAGTGCAATTTGTCTATGCTGGCATCTGGATAATTTGGCTAGATAAAAAAGAAAAAAATAAGACCTTGCATGAAGATCAACAAATAGTGTAGAAGTGTAGTCACTTCCCTTAAAAACTGTAATAAGACAATAAAAAGTTTGTTTGCTTTAACTATGCATGACTTTAAAATAACATTAAACTAACCATAAAATCCATAGTCAATAATAAAATTAAACTAACTCTCAAATCATATCTCATTAGATACAACAAAAAGAGCAGAAAAAAGGCAAAGCCAGTCTTACTACCAGTTGAAAATCTTTAAATTAGACATAACTACTAGAGGTCAGACAGAGATCAAGTCAGAAGGAAGCAAACAAGTACAGCAGGTCAGTGAATCAACAGGGCAAAAATCAGATGTGCAAGCATGAACATCCACAAAAGCATTTTTAAGTGAGCATTTGCAGCTGTTTTTCTGCAGTTACGAGTGATGTGCAAGCACAAACCTGTTCCGTGCCTGAAGGTCTAGAAGTAGCACAGTCAGGAATGACAAAACTTTACCTGCTCACATCAGAGCTGTAACTACCCATCTATTAAGAACCATGTATTTCATATATTTTACAGGCATATTGTGTACACTACCATGTGTACAGAAGTGTGTGTGTGTGTGTGTGTGATTTGTATGACTGGGAATTTTATTTGCCTTAGTAATGTTTTCATGAATTTTAAAAATTTTAAAACAGAACTTTTTTTTGTCAGTTATAGCTATGTACAAAGATCAGCAATGTGTTCCAGATAAAGATAATACAAAGACTTACTAAAGAATTTAGAATTCCTCTTTTTTGTCCTCCCAAGTTTCCTAAAAGAAAGAAGGAGAGAGAGAGAGCAAATGAGATCTGTGATATAATGGCCATTTGTAAGTCTGCCAGTGGTCACTGAATGCATATAATATATAAACATTATGAAGTCAAACTGAAAAGAAGCTTGCTATTGTCATGCTATCATTCCCATTTTTGTTCTTTGAGATATACCTCCTTATCGGAGATATAACTTAAAAACAAATTGAATTTTCAAGTGTATTATATTAATGTCCTAAAAACCCATTAATTCAGATATTAGCAATTATAAATTGGAATCATAGTACATAAATTGAGCTGTCTAAAATGTCAGTCACTTTAAACCTGGCAGTGTGCCTGCAGTATAAAGCAAACGGTATTTTCCGTTACAGACACCGTTGTAGAAATTCACTATTCATAATCAGCCACAGCTAATTCATTCTTCCAAAAATATCTCTGCTCTATGTAAAATAATAACAGCTTTTATTACGGTTGATACATCTGGAGTCGTCATGTCATGTGTATGTACATGAGTTTAAAATTTCAAAAGTAAAATGTATTTCTTTACATGGACAACATTTATAATGAGGAGACCAAATGTGGTTGTGTTTTTGAATATGGAACCCCTTTTAAAAATTAACCATGGTTTTATTGTAGTAAAAGTTTATAAACCATGTTTTTTGGAATATTGGTTACCATTTGTATAATCATAGTACACTACAAATACACAGTGTTACTACGATTACCATGGTTAAACTATAATAGCAAAACCATGCTAATTTTTGGTTACCGTGATTGTTTGGTTTGATTTGTAGTAAAACAATAGTTAATATTCACAAAGGACATGCAGTATAAAGGTTGGTTCTCCTACCTTAGATCCATTTCACTCCAGGTTAAACATAATTCATCCTCTTTATCATCTATACAAACAAAACACAGCAAAATCAGCACACATCACAATGTTTTTTGTTTTTATTTTTACAACTTAAGCTTCCTTTAACCAAGATAAGTAGCACATCATCTCAAGCAAACCATATGGGGATGATTCTACACAGCCATACACAAGCTGTACACAAGAGAAGTGCCTCAAGCTTTGCAGTGGATAAATAAGAAGATAGACTAGACCGCAAGATATCTGGGAGTGGAGCAATTAGCAATAGCTCTGAAGAAAATGTGGCAATAAATAATAACCCTAACGCAATTAAAAATATGATGAAAAAACAACTTGGAAATGTGCTGGGGGAGGGTAAGAATGGTTTGTGAAACAAAGGAAATCTGGCAACTCAAAATTCTCTCTCTTCCAAGAAATTATGCTGTTTAAGGAGTCTTCAGCGGGTCATGACTCCAACCCCCACAAGAATCCTCAGGAGCCCTCTGGAGCTTCCAAGCTATTAAAATGAGACTACCAAAAAGCTGAGGGAATACATTTTTAGTTACTACGGTGGTATGAGAACTTAAAGTCTACTGTTTTTTGTGGTTTCAGATTTCTTTAAAGTCCTGAGAATGGGTCTCTTAAAAATTATAATTTTTTGGATGGAAATATTTACTATAATATATTACTGTAGAAGGGTAAATAAACTGATGAAATATTTTAAGGATTGTCCATAATATCATTTACAGTATGTTTATCTCTTGTTGTTAAATCTATCATTGACTAATTATGTTATACTCAGTCAATATGAATGAAAACTGAAGCAAAACAATAAAAATTGCTGGGATGTTTCATGCTCTCTTCATTCTTTAAAGTGTCTATGGAGAATTTAAACATAATCAACTTGAACATAAAGCATATTCAACAAGGAAAAAAATTGTAGTGTAGAACTTTTCATCCATGTACTATTCAAAAACATGATATACAGTCCTGAAAACCCTGGAGATAATGATGTACCTCAATTGCATAAGAAAATAAACCATTTAAACACCCATATTGACACTTATATAGGCGAAGATGACTCATGGAATTCTGTGTTACATTCTTGCATAAGCACATTCAGACTCTCTACGTGACATTACACCACTGGCATTTTAACTTTGATAGGATAGGTTCAATAGATCTTTCAAGACACATTTAGTTCTCTTATCACATGAGTGGAACTTAGGGGAGCAAAAGTAAAAAAAAAATGTCCGATTTAACCTTCCTATATTAATTCTCTTCTCACCTGAGTTGTTGAATATTCTTGTCCTTCGATCCCTTCCAGCTCCTCCTCCCTCTTCCTCATCCTCTTCCTCTTCTTTGTTTTTTTCAGCTGACTTTCGGAACCCTCGCCTCCTTACGCGAGCTTCATTCCCCAAATCATGAAAACTACTAGAGCTTAGAACAACCTTCTCAATACTATCTTTATTCTTAGATACTTCTACTACCATCTCCTCTGCCTCTCCTTCTGAGGAAACCTGGTTGTGGTGGTTAGAACTAGGATCCAGCCAGTCACATTTCTCATTCAACTCTCTCTCTATCCCTCCCTGTTGTTCTTCTCCTCCCTCAATTATTTCTTCCTCTTTCCTTGATTTGTCCATTTCTCTTGCACCCTCTGTTTGTGTGTTGGTTTGAATGTCTATGTGTGTCACACTACCTCTTGTATTTTCTGTGTCCGCTGACTTTTGACCCAGGATCTCGCTCACCACGTTCTTGGCCCATTGAAGGTGAGGGGCAGTAGAGCATCGCTTTCGTTCCTCGGGTGTGCTCCATGAGTCATCTAAACCTAAATGCTCCACCGTGTCTCCGGTAGGTTCTTTTTCTCCTCTTTGCATCGTGGCTTCACTATGAGTCTCTGTAGCCCCATGACCATTATCCTTGCATGGCCCTGAAGTTTCAAAAGGCTCTGGTAGAAAAATTTGGTTTTCTTGTTCTGATCGCTCACTAGGAGGAATCATTTGGCCTTCCAGTGATGTTACACCCTCTGTTGCCTGGTCATTACTTCCTGCACCCTCCCCTTTGTCCTCATTAGAAGAAAGACTGAGGTCATCCATCACTCTTTCAATGTCCTGCTCACAATGTTCAACCCTTTTAAATGTTTCATTTACAGTGCATATTTCACCGTGGTTGTCCATGTTATGACCTGAATGCTGATCGGCTGCCTCTTCAACACTAGGATGTATATATGAATTCTCTTTGGTTTGTGAATTGGGAAGGGTCTGACCAATCACACAAAAGACTCTTAGGGGTCCTTTTGGAGCCATACAATCTGCGCTTTCATTCACGGTTTGGTTTTCCATTTCTTCATCTGCCCCAATTTCTCTGTCATGAACATTTACTGAGTGTCCAGAGACCGTATCGGGAACTCCACCTTCCCAGAATTCTTTGCAGTCTTCAAAATCCTCTTCCTCTCCATCCCCTCCACTGGAGACCGTTACAAATCCATCATCTACTGCCATCATTCTTTTCTTCTCTGCTTCTGACTCTCCCTCACTTCCTTTATCTTCCTCCAAGTAGTCATATCTATTGTTGCTTATCTGTTCATCTCTGTCATTATCTTCCATGTTATTGGCCACATTCTCTCTGTTCATCTGCCACTCTGGATCCATGTCCTCTTTATCAGAAGCCATGTCCTCTTCCATCCTCTTCTCCACCCTTTTTCTGCCCACATCCAAAAAAAACTCCCCGGCCCTCTCAAGTTCTCTATACTTGTCCTCAAGATTTTTGCTCTTGCTTGCTTTCCTTAACTCAGGCTCTTCTTCATTTCTAGTTATCATGATTTCTGTGTATCTTTGACTGTATATCTCTCTTGCTATCTCTCTCTTTGAGTCCTCTTCTTTCAAACAAGATTCTTTTTTCTCACTACGAGGTTCCAGCCACATTTTCCTTATCCAGTTTTTAGGTTTCTTTGTAACTGCTTCCTCAGCAGCAAAGATTTCACTCTTCTCTCCTTCCTTCAGTTTACTCATTACTTCCTGCTCATCCTTAGTTCTTTCCTTCAATCTTTCTATATCAGTCTCATATGCGTTTTCTCTGTCTCTGTCCTCAAGTTTATCTCTCATTGCCCTCCTTTTTTCACTCTCAATATCAGTTCCTGAAATCAGTTCTTCACTACTTTGTCCACACTTCTCCACCTTACTACTCCCTGTCTCTCTGTCTTTCCTCCGCCTCTCCCTCTCGTCAATCTCTCTTTCAGTATACCTATACCTCTCTCTTATCCTTTCTCCATCTCTATACCTTTCTCTTTCAGCTGTGTATAAGTAAGCATCTCTGTCTGTTCTTTTCTCTTTGGAGTCTCTTGTTCTGTCTCTTGGTTTATCTGTCTCTCTGAGTCGTTCCAAATTGTCCCATTTTGGATCATGATAATCTTTCTCCCGATAATCTCTTTCTCTAGGCATTGCCATGTCTCGCCATCCCTCGGACTCTCTCTCTCTACATCTGTCTCTCTCTCTAACTCTGTCTACCCTTTGCTCTGCGTCACTGTCTCCTTCACTCTTGTAGTGTTTATGTCTATGTTTAGCATCTTCTTCTCTCTTCCTTTCCTTACCCCTGTCTCCATCACTGTCTCCTTCGCTTTTTGTATCTCTTTTCCTAGATCTTTCTCCCTCTCTCTGTCTCTCAGTTCTCTCTCCTTCTCTCTGTCTTTCAGTCCTCTTTTCCTTATCTGAAAAGCTGTCTGTCCCTCTGTCCTTGGGTCGAGGATAATATCTGCCCTCTCTGTCTCTTTGTTGATGTCTGTCTCTGTCTGTCTCTCTTTCCCTCATGCCTGAAAGGTCAGTGACCCCTGGATAACTTTCTCTCCTTCTTCCTCTCATTCCTGAATCAAACTCCTTCACTCGTTCCCTCTGTCTATCTGGCTCCTCCTTTATAAGCCTTTTCATTTCATTTCTCCTCAACTCCTCCCTGTATCTTGCAATTTCTCTTTCACCCTGCATGTCCATGTCTCTGTATCTCCTCCTTTCCTTATCTCTTTCATTTTTATACACCATGTCCTTCCGTATTCCCATGTCACGTTCTCTTTCATAATCTGGATTTGGTATCCTTCTGTCTCTCACTCTGGTTGGTTTTGTCATCCTAGGAAAAGTGTCCCCTTTTCTCCTCTCATTGTCTTGACCTCCATATTCAGCCTGCTCTGACATTGATGAGCTTCCATTTGCATGTCGATCTTTATTTCTCCGCCTCTGTCTTTCTTTCCAGTCCATCTCTCCATCTCTTTTTCTGGTTGCAGGAAATCTCTCCCTCTCCCTAATCCCATCACATGAGTCTGGTTCCACTTCTTTTTCTCTTGTTCTGTTCATCTTTTGGTGTTTCCAAGTCTCTTCTTCACCTAGGTCCCCTTTGCCAATTACCTCAAGATAACAGTTTGCACTTGATTGACAACCTAGTGCACCTTAAGAGGACTGTACGTGCACAGTGTATTTGATGGCCTGATTAATTTGACTGGTTTCCATGGCAACATAGAGAACCTATAAGGTAAGTCAACAAATAAAGCAACAATATAAAATTCATATTCCAAAGAGGAAAGCTGTCAAACATATTCTGGAAAATCTTTAAAACTGTGGAGTATCTTGTTGAAACATGTCAGGTATATGTCTTTGCAGCCTAGACAGTTGTGACTAACGTTTTCTCTCTTTCTCTCTCTCTCTCTCTCTCTCTCTCTCTCTCTCTCTTTCTCTCTCAGTGTGTCAAAGTCAAATGTCTACCATTAATTCATTTGGCAGTATAACTTATCTGAAGTGACTTGGATAGATTCAAAGTATACATTTTATCAGATTTTTATTCTCAGACAATTGAAGTCATGACCTTGGTGTTTCTTGCACTATACTCCACCAGATAAATTACAGCAACACAAGACAAATATACTGTTCGTCAAACATGTCACTTTATATTCAGTCTAATTTTCTGGTATGCATAATACACATTGCCATTTTTTTTATTAATTTTTTTATTTATCTACTACTCTTAAAATTCATGACAGAACTGTCATACTATAACATACTTATACATACATGCATACAGTTGATATGCATATATAGTTGATATTTGTCAGTTCAGCAAAATAAAAAGTTCAGTTCAAGAATGCAGTTCAACCAACCACTGCCCTGTGCTATTCTTGTTTTGTGTTCAGAGGCACTTCAAGTAATTCATGCCAATGAAGAGCCAAAGCACTAGGGGAGCACTATTAAGGAGCAAGTCTTCAACATAGCTGACTCGTGTCAAGATGTAGTGAATCATGACGCACAACAAGTTAACATGACCAAATTCATTAGAAAACGACTGCGGTGAATAGCTTAAACCGATATTTATTCTCAAGCATGACAATGCAATTTTTGCCTATTACGTGGACATGTTTGTTTACAAGAATTGTTTCGTTTTTACAAGTTAAATCAAAAAGGAAAGAATGAAAAGTTTTCGGAATAATGCAGAGGACTCACCTGAAAAGTGTCTTGGGGGACGCTTCTCTGTCTCTTTCCAAGTTTTTCTTTGCTTTATTGACAAAGTGAAGCTAGCAGGAACGGCACAACTCTCAGACATTCCACATATCAGTGTTTACCCATTAAGACAACCAAAGTTTAGTGAGACAAATGCTCTACTGAAAACACTGACTTAACTATCCAGCTTGCCTCTGTCCTACTTAATGTGAGAAAAAAACTGTTTTCAACAAAGTAAAAAGATTCTCACAAGTGTTCCTCTCTCTCTTTCTCTTTCGTCCCCTCCTCCCGC
The DNA here is from genome assembly GCF_963082965.1 of Carassius carassius. NCBI lineage: Eukaryota > Metazoa > Chordata > Actinopteri > Cypriniformes > Cyprinidae > Carassius > Carassius carassius. The sequence goes on from NC_081778.1 coordinate 11,536,420, forward strand.
CTTTCTCAAATTCCCAAACAAGTTTAAACAGATTGACACTTATCTTCCTCCCCTCCTTCTGTTTCTGTTTTCCTTTTACTTTCCCCCTCCAGCACTTTCTTTAAGAGTAGTCCAAAAGTTACCGTCTGTTCAAGCTCACACGCAGCTTTTCTTCTCTTCTCATGAACTAAACAGACCCACAGTGATTGCGCTACAGCTTGCTCCAGTAATTCAGCCTTTCACTCACCTCACCCTCACTGGCACTGCATGCTTCTCTCTCACAGAAACAGGAAGTGAACACATCTGTGCTGTGATTGGTGGGGTTGAAGACGCTGGGTGTGGCTGTTTTCTCAGGTAAAGACATGAGAAAGGGTTTGATCAAATGGGGGAGGGGCGAACAAGAAGGAGTGTGTCCATACACAGTAATGTCATCTACAGCTTACGTAACACAGAATGTTCTCAGAAAAAGCTGTAAAAAACAGTGGAGCGCAGATGACACATTTGCACATTACGAAAGATAAATTGGACACCCTGAACAATGCATGTTTTTAAACTTTAATAATATGCTCCTTTTAGATATTTTTTGCTCTTTTTGTGCAAAGCCTTTCAAAGTATGTTTAGTTTTGTATATTTTTGGTATAAACTTTTCTTTAATTTAAAATCAAAATAGTTTAAGTGATGATTAAGCAATATTGGAAACGTATTTCGAAATAGGACGCATTTTCTTTGTAATCTAAAATGCTTGAGTTTAATTGATCATTTTGTATGCTGTTATAAATAGCCTAGTTTCCTGTCCTCATATTGAATCGCCTGAACAAACTTAACTTCAGAGTGTGATGTTATCTGAACGCAAACAGGTATAACATAATCAACACAAAACTGACACAGTCAATGAAATACCCAGGACAAAGGTTAGGAGAAATTATCAATTATCCTCAAGCATGTTCTAATGTATGACAGGCTAGAAAGGACTTTTATGGGAAGGCTGCAATAAACTAATAAGATATTTCTAATATAATTAAAAAGACAAAGGATATTCTGAAACCCTAAAAGAAGTGCTAGCTTCATCGCCTTAGTCAGTTAGCTAACTAATAGTCTTTCCCAAAGCCTCATTACAAGAGAACTTTGTCTAAAACATGTAATACCAAAACACATCTCACAAAATTGAGTGCACTTAGATTATTTTGTTATTAATACAAATCTGATATGATAATTAAACTTGTCATGTCATGTGAAAACCTGAAATTCAAACACATAATTTAAACTATGATGAGAATCTTGCCAAACTCTGCTTGACAATGAAAAACAGTTGTAATTTTCCAATAAGTATGCACGAAATAGGGCCTAAAACTCTTACAATCTGTTTCTTTTGTCTTTTTCAGCAATTTGTCAGTGAATATACGTGCTTAAATTTAAGAGACTGTTGCTCATTTAGACAAACAAAAGAGTAAACTCTTGATTTGTGAAATTTTGCATATATCTAGCAATAAACATACAATGATTTGAAACAGATGGGGTCTTTTTATTTTATATTTCATAATTATATGGATGACCAAACACATCTAATAGTTATCATGACAAAAACATTATTAGTGCATCTCATGCTTTACATATATACAGTAATATGAATAAAACTGTGGGAAAAAAGTATGATGCCTTGGTGGTTTTCAAATGATCTGTGGTCAGCAACTAAGCTAGGCATGTTCAGGCAGCTGAGTGAGAAACTGCTGATCAGCAACTAAACATGTGCAGTTTACTTTCAGGATAAACTCTACGTCGAACAGGACAGTTGACTGAGGCTTATCAGGAAAAATACGTCTTGTTTGACGAGGAACTAGATCTACAGCAACAGACTGTAACTAAAGGCAGAACTCACGCTTGTTTAAACAGCACTCAAAATCCCATGTTCATGTGCAGCACGTCATCTTCCGCCTTCTGCACAGTCACATGTGTGGCGCCTGTTTAGTTTTACTTCCGCGTTTGAACAGAAACCGTTAAATCCTTTCAATAATGCAAGCGTTTTAATGCCATTATAGTCAGACGTTTGGTTTTTCAATGTGTGATCGTCGATACCAGCGGATACTTTGACGTTATGTCGTTAAGTGTTGTTTAAAATCACCAACGCGACAGTTTGGGAAAGAGAAGATCCCAGGCTGGCTGGACACAACTAGACAGCTAATTAAGATCTTTACTTTTATTTATCTACAGTAAACAAGGTCATAGGAATTCCGAAAGGTGCGTTTAAGATCAACTTGCATTTGTGCATTTCTTTCATATCATGCATTTTAAAGATGACAGTTTATGCCAAACAGTATGTTTATCTGGTTTCTAACTGAAGTTCTTCCGTTTTTTCATTGCTTGCTTCATCTTGGATCCATGCAGTAAAACGTGTGTTGTCTTTCCGATACTGTGTTCAGTCATATAAAAAAACATCACATCGTTATTTGCATTACCACCAGCCTTTTGTAGTTTTGCCGACAATTTGTAAACATACAGATGCACTTCCAGCGAGTTTTAGAAAATTCTATTTGCACAACCGTTTTGTCTGTAGACTTTACAAATATGATTATATTGAAGAACCACTGATGACTTATCAATTTTGACCAAAAATATTTTACATGACTCAGGAATTACTTGTAAAATATAACTTACGTGTGTGTTAAATATATGCACCATTCAAAAACTACATATACTGATTAGTAGCAAAATAAAATGTGAGTTATTATGAGATACCAAAAGTAAGTGGAAAAAGTACACAGTTTGTATAATTTGTGTCCAAGTGATCTTCTCTAATCATAAAATGCTCTGTGCATAATGTATAGTGAAATGTGTATAATATGCATATCCTGTGACAGGCTGTTGTCACACTGCCCACATTTTGTATGCATGCACTGGTCAATCATTGGATCAATTTACTGATTATTATTATATATATTTTTTTTTAAATGTAGTGCCTGAAAGTCATGTTGCTGTCTCTGAGAACAATTGCTCCTCTTTTCATACTACTTACTGGAGTGCAAGCTGCGTTCATCACGGACAACTGCAAGCTGATTTCAGATAGCGAGTCTGAGAAAAATGCACTCCATTTACTGGAGCCTCTAACCAATCAAACGTAAGCCAGGTTTTTTTCCCAAGTTAATCTAGCATTCATTCGGTTTGCAGATTGTGCTGGTATTGTCATTGTAAATAACTGTCCTCATATTCATTCTAAACAGCTTCACCACGGAAGGAAAGGAGCAGGATTACTCATATATTTTTCAGGTGTGTGGAGATGCTGGTGGATTAAAGGATGCAGGTCTTGTGCAGAAAGAAAAAAAAGGAGAAAAACTGGTCCGAATTGGGAACTACACCAAAACACGTGCTATCAGAGGAAGTATGTTACATAGCTTAACCTTTAGAAGTGACGTGTTACCATTGTTTCTTTTTGCTACACTTTTCTGAAACCATTAAACTCTTCAATATCACTTTGAATTAATAATAAAATAACTGTAAATTCAGTTTTAATTGTTATCAACATTAATTTATAATAATGACTGCTGAATTGTGGCAGGGATGCATTGCAAGAGAACATTGTTAATGCAACCCGCATTAAAACACACATCAAATTTCACTAAATTACAGAGCTTTTTCCAGGTGTTACAGGAAGCCTCATTTTTGACCTTGGTTCTCCTTTTGTCCTTTGTCCAGGTGACTGGGTTCTGCTCTTCTATGAAGGGGGAGAGAATTATGACACCCACTGTTCACAAGAGCCAAGAAGAGCAATGATTATGATTTCATGCAGCACAAGCACAAAGGTATGACATTTTTAATGCTTTCGAAAAGACACATGGCATTTTTTACCTTATACGCCTACAATATTGAAATAAAATGCTTCTACTATTATATATATATATATATATGTATGTATCTTTAAAAAAAATTAGATCTAGAAAAGAAAAAGTTTAATGTTATCATTTAATCTTCATAACAAAAGTATTAGAGGTATTTCTGTCAACACGTGATCCATTAGATATATTGTTGATGAAAATTGGCTGAAAAGAATGCAAAAATCGATACCATAAACAAATGAGTAGCATTAGTGCTTTATCATGCTTGGACGAAATTATCTCAGCTATTCAAGATAGCATAGTAGCTTTTACCCTGACAATAACCAGAATGACATCATCATTTCAACTCGCTATTATTTCTTAACTCTTATTAATTATTAATTGTGTGTGTGTGTGTGTGTGTTTTTAGAATGAATTTACAGTGGTTTTGGAGGACAATCAGAAGCAACAGGACTGTTATTACCTGTTTGAGCTGGACTCCAGTGCGGTCTGTCCTCTAATCCCATCCAAACTCAGTGCTGGCTCCATATTCCTTATAATGTGAGTGCTCCATATTCCTTATTAAGGAGAGTTCTAATGCTGTTTCATGCTTTCTGACTTATTTACACTGTTACAGTGTTGGATTCTCGTACTAAACATGACCAAAGTCTCAAAAAACAAGTTGGGCGTATGACAAAATATTTCTGTGCCAAATACACTCCTTCAGGGTTTGTACAGGTTTCTAATTTTTTTTTTCAATCATTAATCAGAACGAGTGCAAAAGCACACCATCAACACACTTCATTCATTAATTCATGAACAATATAGTTAATTTAAGTCAATACAATTTTTTTGTCACAGCTTGCAGATGATCGTTATGCAAAAGCTGCAAGTGCTTGTGACACTTTAGCTGCGCTCTACTCTAGTCTGTGGCTACTCAAGATTAACATGAGATTAGCAGAAACTGTGAGTTATGTTTGTTTTAAAATTCTCACATGGGTCATCACACCATTAGAGACTATTAAGGAGAAAGATGATCTTTTGCTCATATTTTCTATGTAATTATGTCCCTGTTTGCTCCCCATAGTGTACTCTGCTGCCTGGCTGTGTATCTCACTGGTGGATTCCTCTATCAGCGACTGGTAGTTGGAGCCAAGGGAGTCGAACAGTTCCCTAACTATGCCTTTTGGTCAGAGATCGGCAACTTAAGTGCTGTAAGTATAATTACATATATATTTGTCTCAGTTTATCTTCTGTTTTGGTCTTTTTTTCTCTCTTTTATGAAACCAATATAACTTTTTTAAAATCCTAACAGGACGGATGCGATTTTGTCTGTCGTTCTCGTGGCAACAGAGAGGAGCCACCCACATACAGAGGTGTAGGTACTGACCCACTTGGGGAGGAGCCAGAGGCAAGGGATGACCACTTACTTCCCATGTGATCAAATCACATCAGCCAATGAGAAGAGGCTGAGCAGTTATTATACGGTTTTGGATCCCAAAGAAAGAGATTCAGTTTAGCAGGCATGTTCCTATTTCAGAAGTGCTGCTGTTTTTTGTTTTGTTTTGCTTTTTTCAAAAAAAAATTTAACTTCCCAATGGCATTCATTCTTTATCTTTTAAATTGCTGATTTGGTGTTTGTTAAATGTAAAAGTTTGCTAACTTGTTTTCCAAAATCCAAAAACCCACAATTATATTTGCTGATTAGATATTAATAATAATCTGCTTTACATTCCAAATGAGCAGCTTGTGGAATGTTGTGTTCGTATAAAGAAGTTAAGAATCTGATGAGGTCTGCCTCTTCAGCCTGTTACAGGCTATAGGTCATGTTTCTGGATGATGTTATTAATGATAGATCATAAAGGTTATTAATAAGATACATTTGAAGAAAATTATGCTGTCTAGAAGCTGTTCTGGGCGAGACCCATTTGTGGCACATTACTCTTGATAATTAACAGTTGAAGTGAAACAGCATGAAAGGAAATGTGTTTTCATTTGGTTGGTTTTCTTTTCACTTTGGCTACTTGATTTCGCAAAAGTTTATAATTCTTTGTCTGTGGGATCTATTTCATACAGTATAGATTACTGTAAATCCTCACTGGAAACCACAGGACGAATTCCAGACTATGACAGAAGCACCATTATGTTTTTCTTTCACTGCTTTTGTACTGTGTGTTTTGTTTGAATGCACTGAAGCTTTTTTCTGTTTAGTGGAGTCATATATTTTCCCTAAACATAACCATGTTCTTGAGGAGCCAAGATTATGAATGAGCTTAAACACTCCCGTTTTTTGAGGTATGTAGATCATAACCTTTCAACTATTTAAAGAACCAGGAGAAAGGGAGCTGATGGTTATAAACCCAAGCCATACAAGGTGCTCTATTATTATGTTTTAGCGAAGTTTTGGTCTGTGTATAAATGTCAGTTTGAGGCTCCTTAAAAAGCTGGTTTAGCTTCTGCTTTATTAACTAAAGTCCATATTAATTGATGAAAGGTATGATGCATTTGTCTTGATTCTGATGTACTGTACTTCATCAGATACATGCCTGTGCAAAGAGCTGACTTCACTGTTCTTGCTATTGCTTTATTCTGTACAATTTTAGTATGAAAAAAATATGAATTTTGTTTGCTTTGGAATTATTGAGGAGATATTGAGTGTGAATAAAGTGTTTGATTAATGGTGTGTGTATGCACTTGTGTAGTTCTTCACAGAGTTAACTATTTGCTGGATATTTTGCTGTCCTAGAGAAAACTGGTGGCTTCTGGATTTCATTAAAGCTTTAGAACTAACAGGTCTCCACAAAAGCTGGTTAATTACACATTCTCAATCATTTCTTCATGGCCTCTATTATCGGCATAAAGTTGCAGCTTATGCAGTTTATTCTAGTGGCATATATGCCATGTTGGGTGAAAAAATTTATTTTATTACATGTAAAATCTCTTAGATTATTTTCAGTGCCTAAATGAGACCACTACTACAGACTGTATTTCAGCATTTATGTATCTCTGCCCATGTACAGTTGGGCTGGCAAATAGTTATTAATACATAAATTATTGTAAGTGTAGGTTTATCGCTGAATACTGTACCATACTTTGTCTACTCCTTAAACAGCATTAATGTTTAAAATGGAAAATTTTGGCAACTTACTGGTATGAGATTCAGGGTTGAGCAGAAGGTGCTCCCCATTCCTTTTTTCCCATTTATCTGACGTACTGTTTAACTGATTGAATTAATTTTTATTTTTTCTATTGACCTTAAACTTAAGTAAGGTGCTAGTTGACTTCTGTAGTCAGGTACACCAATTTCTTTTTTTGCTTTCTACCGTATAGGCGGGTAAGATTTAATGAAAGCCCATTTTCCCAGGGATAAATGACCCCTTTAATAGTTTTATATTTAATATAGTCATAGAAATGTTACTAAAAGGTGTGAGAAAATGTGATTTATTTACATTTTCTTTGCAGATTAAAAATATAGTGTCTTGTTTTTTTATTGTTCGTGTGGCCGAGTAATTAACATTGCATTCATTTTTTAACAAATACAGTACATCAAAAAATTGCAGATCCTTAATGATTGGCCATTGACTTTGCAATAGTTTTCTTTCTTTTAAAAGAATCTAACCGCTGGGATACTGGTGATGATTTATGGATCACCAGAAGAGGAGGGTATTTGTAAATCTAAACTTATGAAAACTGTAAAAGCAAATATCACACATGGTAAAAAAATAAAAATAAAAAAACTGAAATGTTTACCTTGCTTTTAGTGTTCAGAAGTGGGTATAAAATGTCATTTAATTTCAAAATGTCACTTTTTACAATGCCAGTCCTTATAATAATTGCACATTTCCTTGGGTGGTTTTCTTTCTTTAAGAGAATGTCACGGATCATAAGAGGCGAAGACTCAAGTGCAGGCAGATGAGGATTCTTTATTTATAAATCACCAAAAATAAACAAAAACACAACTTAAACCACCCCGAAGGGGAAAGAAACCAGAGTAGCATTCATGGTTACAACTAGACATACACAACCAGACTGAACACAGGGTAGCCAGACATCAAAGGCATGCACCAATACATACGTGAGATGTAAAGTCCCCATGAAATCAAAATTTAAGTTTTTTTTTTCCTTTTCCTTTTAGTATGAATATGTTAGCCTTAACGTTATCTATAAGCTAGTGTGCTCCAAAACAATAACAAAATTCACATTTACAGGATGTTAAAATAAATATTAATATAACAAATATTCAAAATCTCTCAAAAAGATTCTCTCACTTCCAACAAAATGGATCAGTGATTTTTATGACACCACACTGCACTTTTTGAGGACCATCTGAGGAATACTCACATTTACTGACATACATTTCTGGCCACAGAGCCGTGTCGTGGACGGTGCCCTTGCCTTAAGAATGGTGTTTCTTACTCTCGCTAGGAGCCTAGCAGACTCCTGTCGAGGCACTAGACTTATAGGCTCCATAACTCTGGCTGGGGATGCCAAATCATGCCTTTCGCCTGTGAGAGAAGGTCCCTCCTCAATGGCAACAACTGGATCTTGCCTGGGTTGATGACCAACCCGAGGCGCTCTAAGTGACTGAGCAGCAGCTCTTTGTGAGTGTTTATTTCCCATTCTGCTCTGGCTAATACCAGCCAATTGTTGAGGTGGTTCAATACGCGGATTCCCATCTGCCTGAGAGGGGACAGAATCGCGTCTATGGACTTCGTTAAAGTGCGTGGGGCCAGGGACAGTTCAAATGGAAGGACTGCATACTGATAGGCCACTCCCTAGAATGTGAATCTCAAGAACGGTCTGTGACGGGGGGGTTTGTGGATTTGAAAGTAAGCATCTTTCAAATCCATGGTCAAAAAAACAATTCTCAGGACAAATATGCTCAAGAATTTTCTTGACCGTCATCATCTTGAACAACTAGTGCATAAGCGAGCTGTTCAGATGTCTGTGATCTAGAATGGGTCTTAGCCTGCCGTCTCTCTTTTGGACGAGGAAATAGCGGCTGAAAAAGCCTGACTCACTGTTCGCTGGAGCACTATTTCCACAGTGTCTTTTGCAAGCAGTGCTTGCACCTCCTGCCGGAGAACAATAGCTTTGTTGTCCAGGACAGAAGTTTGAACAACGCCTCTGAAGCGTGGCGGTCTGCGAGCAAACTGCATTGAGTAGCCTCATCATATTGTTTCCAGAACCCATCTCGAGATTCCCGGAATGGCTGCCCAGGCCATATAATGGGAGATAAGAGGTTTTCTTGTCTTGAACGATAGCTGACCTTGAAAAAGCAGGTAGTCTACGTTAGTTTCAGTGATTGCGAGAGGATGAAGAATTTTGCTTTTTAAAGTATGTGGGTACCCTATCACAGCGGTAAAATATTCGGGCACACGCTGCACCTGCAAGACATGACCCACTGAAAGCGAAACTCTAGCACCTCAGGATGGCTTCGGTGGTTCAAGGTCCAGCACAACTTGTGGGCAGGAACGGGAAGCATTTCGCCAGCCTGGATTGCTGTTTCAGCCCAGGCTTCATCTTCTACCGAGGCTGATGCTGTGCTGGCTTTGCAAGCTGAGCAGCGGGGTTATTCTGGTGGCCCACAGCCGTGGTGCCCAGGGCACTTAGGGTGGAAGTGATGCAGCACCTGCAACGACTTCTGAACCTCCAAAAACCATTCAGTGAACCCATGAACAGTGAAGCCGAAAAGCCTTCTTGACGAGACTGGTGAGTCGAGGAAGGCCATTTTCTCACCCTCCCTGATCTCTGTCAGCGTTAGCCAGAGGTGACGCTCCAGAACCACCAGGCTGGCCATAGTCTTGCCGATCGCTTGTGCTGTGGCCTTTGTAGTGCACAGAATGAGATCTGTTGCTGTGCACAGCTCCTTAAAGGCCTTGTGGTGTTCTTGGCCAGACTCCTCCATATTATGGAGAAGATTGGCTTGAAACACTTGAAGGAAAGCCATTGTGTGAAATGCCGAGTTGGCCTGTCCCGCTGCTGCGTAAGACCTGTTGGCGATGGCCGAGGTGGTCCTGCAAGGATTGGATGGGTGTGTTGCATGGACCTTTAAGCCGTGGGCAGATAGTGGGCACAGATGTGTGGTGATCACTTCCTCCAGGGGGGACATTTGGTCTATCCCCTTTCATCAGCACCATCAATGGTGGTGAGAGCTGCTGCAGTAGAGGGGTTCACCTGTGCCGAGTAGGGGGCTCACCATGGACTCGTCATGGACAGCTGGCAAGAACAGGACTGGGCGCTGGCAGGTCTCTGGCAGGAACCATTCGTCCAGTAAGCTATGGGCGGGCTAGTCTGGAGCTGACCAGTCGAGGCCCAGATCCTCCACAGCCTTTGTGAGGATGTGGATTAGCTTGGCGTCTGGCTTTTGACTTGGCACCTGAGGGGGAGGGGCTGCTTCAGGCTCCATGCCGGAATCACCCTATTCCTCTGTTTTTGATGCCACCAATGACACAGAGTTGTTGGCGGTGACGTCATCTGAAGAACAGGGGCACTGATACTGAAGTGGGGCGCTGGTACTCATTTGCAAAGCACACTGGCGTGAGAGGATATTGGGAGGCCAGGGCATGCAGGCACTGAGCCGATGTGACACTGCCAGGGCCCGCTGGAAAAGATCCGCTGCCCAGCTGTTTTCTCCTCTTAAGGGAGGAAAAAGATGGGAGGGCCTGGCAGGGGGTAAACCTGCAAGCGTAGACCAAAAAGGCTCATGCTCTCGCAAAAAAAGCACAAGTCATCATGATATTTGAAGCAACGCGTGCTGAAATTTGTTCTAGGAAATTCGCTCTTTTGCTCCGAATGCCTGCAGTGATGCTTACATCGCTGCTTTCAGCTTCTTCCATGACGGTGAGCAGAGCTGGTTGCTTCTTCACGGTTTCTTGCTTGCAGAAGAGTCAGCAAACAGATGGTCCTCATCGCTGAAGGAGAATAATCTGATGAATGGCGCTATGGACTGACTTATATAGCGGTCGGTCCCGCCCCTTTTGGCGGGCTGAAGCGCCATTGGTTTGTGCAGCTACACAAACGTGAACAAATCATGCTTTTTCCCATACATAATGAGAGTGAAAGTTCGTAAGGGAACCGCAGACTTGGCAACACTGTGACAGATAATAACAAACGCTGTCGCGACATGCAAGTGACGTTTTAGGTAGTGGAGATTGCAAGTGGTGATTACAAGTGACATTGTAATTTAGATTCTTTTTTCTTGTCTTCAGCTAGCTACTGTTGTAAAAAGTTGTAAAATTAAAAACGAAAATGATTGCAAGTGACATCACTAGCGGAACTGCGGGTGTCTGAGACATTAGGTAGGCTTGTATGAGATGAGCAAAATCCATGCAAAGATGATCACCGGTGATCACCGTGAGCTGCATTCCAGTTAGAAAAGTGTCTGAGTTACATTTAGCGGCCACGATACGTAAGCCATCTGCCTTTTTTAGAACGGTTGTGAACCGTTGAGCACGTTGACTATGTACGTCTACCACAGCAAGTTACATGCTTGTATTTCTTTGAATATTCATTTATTATTATGGTGAATGAAGTCAAGTTTACCGTTCCAAAATGGCGGACATGTCAACGTATCTGGAATGGTCGAATAGGGCATCTATCTATACATATCTATGTTCTGAGTGTGCAAGTGCAAGTCTAACCGCTGCACCGCACACACAGTCTTGAGTCCAGAGACCCCAAATAGCATTGAGTGGATCATATGCACGAGTTGGCGCAGGACACAAAATGTATCAAATACATTTGAATTCTACACAGAATGCTATTTCATAGCAATACGGATGAGATTTTCATACCGTCATACCTTCCAATATGGCTTTATTGAGCTTTACCCGTGTTTCCTCTGCTTACTTCTACTTATCTCGCCATTGTGGCTCTGTGAGTATTACTGAAACTTTTATTTTTTTTTTTTTTTTTTTTATTAATAGTTTGTGATGTTCCCCATTTGTGAAATGCTTTGGGTTGAAGCATCTGCTGAATGACTAAACGAAAACCTTAATTTCAAAATTTTGTTCTTTATTTATTTCCTTTATTTGGAGCTTGTAGACCAGGTACCAATGTCAGCAGCACCCACTGTGGCCAGTGGCGCCCCCAGAAAATTTTAACAGGGCTGGCCAGATGAGGCCACAGTAAATCTTGGGGTGGCACACCAAAATAAAGAGAAAATAATTAAGGGTTTCCAATATTGACAAAAAAAAAATGGTATCCCTGGTATTTCTGGGATTTTTTTCGATAACGATAAATAGACAATAATGTCACTTTAATTGTGCTGATATCTTATTTCTAATTGTGCTGACAGATGACTCCTGAATTTTTTATTTTTACCTTTACGGCATTTTTCTAGAAGTGTGCACCATCTTTTAGGTCAAATACTTGCATTTGGGCTGTTACCAAGCAAATGCAATCAGTATCAACAAAAATGATCTTTGCAATGCAGAGAAAACAGAATCTGCATCTGAAGTGCCATTGAGATGTTTTTACACACTATGCAGCTCTGTGGGACATGGTAACTTTAGCCTGCAGTTATAAATTAATAAATAATGTTCTGATATTTTAAAAATAAAACATTGAAAGCTGATGTTCGAAATTATTTAAAAAATAAGAAGGTACCGTAAATATGAAATTAAAACCAGCAGTAGGTGGCAGTGAGTCACTATTAATAAGTGAGTCATTGCGATTGAACCGAATCATTTAAACGGTTGATTTATTCAGGAACGAATCACTGTCATGTTGCTCAGAGACGCAAAACAGTGGCTGTGTTTGGAATGATTTTTGTTTGAACTGTTGTATAAAAGCAATGTCACACTTGTAATTATGCTGACTTTTAGAGAAAAATGTAACTCTTCGTGTGATAATAACTATATGAAATTATATAAACTATATAGATCTATAAATTTTCTGCCCCATATCTTGAAAAATGTGATAATTCTAAATTTCCAGTGAAAGAACGCACTACAAATGCGTATGTGAACCAGTCTAGACTATTTAGAGATGTATGTGCACACTCTGTGATTTGTTTGGACGGGGGAGGGCGACGGGGGGAGGACTACTCTGGTGCTGCCAATCTGCAATCTTTTTTGGTGGCTGCAGCATGTGCTGCATTTTTATTTATTGTTTCCCCCACTTCTTAAACTATTACGAATTTGCATTCTGCATTTAAATTTATAGTAGGTTACACACTGAAAATGATCCTAGGGGTGGCCACAGGGGTGGCCAGAGTTTATTCAGTGGTGGCCGTGGCCACCCCTGGCCGCCCCTTGGGGGCGCCCCTGACTGTGGCTGCTATAATAGCTTTTTAACGTCTTGTGCAGCTTTTGACAAGAAACGTACTCGGTTACTAGCGTAACCTCGGTTCCCTGAGATGAGGGAACGAGTACTGCGTAAGCTAGCTTACGCTATGGGAAAAGGTCCCCTTTTCTCGAGAATATGAAGCCAAAAATTATCCTTAATTTTTAAATAATGTAAAACGCAGTGCTGCAGCACAGCAGACCCAAGCCAAGCGGCTCGCGCGCTTATTGGCTGTGCTGCGGCAACTGCAGCAACCTATGGTGAGGCGGCAGAGAGGAACGAACCAATGGGGGCGCTTCGCGCCCATTGGACGTCAGAGCGCGCCAAAATAGGCGTGGCTGGAACTATATAAGCCACCGCTTCACCATAGGGATCAGGTTTTAAATCGACTGAAGCGATCACCCGGTCCGAGCACATAGCACGGCAGGTTACGCAGTACTCGTTCCCTCATCTCAGGGAACCGAGGTTACGCTAGTAACCGAGTACGTTCCCTTTCGAGAGTACTCTCGTACTGCGTAAGCTAGCTTACGCTATGGGAACACAATGTAAAACGCCGTGCGTGCTCGGGAACTTCGATTCCACGCCCATGACGAGGCCATACCTCGGGTGGAATGGGCTCTGATGCCGAACGGGCAGTGAAGGCCTTTAGATTTGTAAGCCAGCGAGATAGTGTCTACTATCCATCGATAGGCTTTGCTTCGTGGTGGCGAGACCTCGGGTGCGCCCACCAAAGCATATGAAGAGCTGGTCCGACCTCCTGAATAAGGCGGAGCGCGCAATATAGGTTTTGAGAGCCCTGACGGGGCAGATGAAGCTCGCGTTGCTTTCGTCGCTTTGCGAGGAAAGGGCTGACAGCGAGATGACCTGCGCTCTGAACGGTGTTGAGAGCACCTTGGGGACATAGCCGTGTCTTGGTCTGAGAATGACTCTGGAGTCATTAGGCCCAAACTCGAGACAGTCAGCGCTTACAGATAGCGCATGTAAATCCCCCGCTCACTTGACTGAGGCCAGAGCCAGTAGAAAAGCGGTTTTGAACGAAAGAAGCTTCATATCGACAGACTGAAGCGGTTCAAAAGGGGGGCCCTTTAAGGCCTCTAGGACCGTAGACAGGTCCCAGGAAGGGATTGAAGGGGGTCGGGGAGGGTTCATCCGACGAGCTCCCTTAAGGAAACGAATGACCAGTTCGTTTTTTCCCAGTGATAGGCCGGCCACCGGAGCATGAGAAGCTGCAATGGCTGCCACATACACTTTGAGCGTAGACGGGGATCTGCCCGCATCTAAACGCTCCTGTAGGAAGGAGAGTATCTCCGTCACGTCACATAAGTGAGGGTCTAGGTTCCGTGTCCCGCACCAGGTGGAGAACACTGACCATTTCTGCGCGTACAGGCGCCTGGTTGAGGGCGCTCTGGCTTCCGTAATGGTCTTTAACACTCCCTCAGGGAGGTTCCCGGGTACCCGTTGAGGGGCCATACATGAAGGGCCCAAAGTTCGGGGTGGGGATGCCAGAGAGCGCCCTTCAGCTGCATGAGGAGATCTTTCCGCAGCGGTATTGGCCATGGGGCTGTACTGGACAGCTGCATCAGCTCAGAGAACCAAGGTTGGGTCATCCAGAGTGGGGCTACTAGCAGCATAGCACATCTGCTCTTCCTGACCCGATCGATGACCTGCGGTAGCATCGCGACCGGTGGGAAGGCATAAAGCGGGCGTCTGGGCCAATCGAGGGCCAGCGCGTCCCTGCTCTTTGAAAAATATATTGGGCAATGAGCGTTGTCTTCTGAGGCGAAGAGGTCGACCTCTGCCCTGCCGAAGATGCTCCACATCAACTGAACCGTTTGTGGGTGAAGAGACCACTCCCCAGGGGGAACATTCGCCCTGGAAAGCATGTCCGGGCCCCGGTTCAGGATGCCAGGTACATGCGCTGCCTTTAGCGAGCGCAGATTGTAATGTGCCCATGTCAGAAGACGTTCGGTCAGGGTGTGCAAGGTTTCTGACCTGACACCACCCTGGCGATTTATGTAGGCCACCACTGACATGCTGTCTGATCTGACCAGAACGTGGTGGCCCTTTAAAAATGGGAGGAAAGCTTTCAGGGATAGTTCGACCGCTATCATCTCCAGACAGTTTATGTGTAACAGTCGCTCCGGGCTCGACCAGAGGCCGGAGGCAGACCTGCCCTCGTACAGGGCGCCCCAACCGAGGTTGGATGCATCTGTCGAGACTACTTTCCATTTCGAGACAGCGCCCGTGCTTACGCCTAACTGATACCAGTTGGCTATTTTCCAAGGGGCCAGAGCTGTGATGCAGCCGTGGGTCACCCTGATGCGCGCGCGGCCGGAAATCCAGGCGCGCGCTGGAACACGGTCTCTCAGCCAGCGCTGTAGTGGGTGCATGCGCAGCAGGCCCAGTTTGAGAACCGCAGAGGCTGATGCCATCAGACCTAGCATTTCCTGAAATCGTTTGAGCGGGTAAAGAGACCCGGCTTTGAACGACACGGCTAGATGCTGAATAGTGAGAGCGCGCTGTGACGTCAGACGCGCTGTACATGTCACAGAGTCTATGTCTATCCCCAAAAAGGAAATCCTCTGGCTGGGAGACAGAGCGCTCTTGACAGTGTTGATCGTGAGACCCAGGCATTCTAAATGGCTGAGGATCCAGGATCTGTGTGTCGTCAGTAGTTCCTCGGAATGGGCTAAAACTAGCCAGTCGTCGAGGTAGTTCAATACTCGCACTCCCCGCATTCTCAGGGGTGCGAGAGCGGCATCCATGCACCGTGTAAACGTACGGGGCGCTACGGAGAGGCCGAATGGAAGAACCATGTACTGATAAGTCTGCCCCTCGAAGGCGAATCTCAAGAATGGCCTGTGATGGGGTGCTATTTGAATGTGAAAGTAAGCGTCTTTCAGATCCACTGAGAAAAACCAATCCCTCGGGCGAATTTGCGCGAGTATTTGTTTGGTAGTTAACATTTTGAACGATCGCGTCATAAGCGCTTTGTTCAAACGTCTGAGATCTAGGATGGGTCTGAGACCGCCATCCTTTTTTGGTACGAGGAAGTAGCGGCTGTAAAAGCCTGACTCGCGCTGCGCAGGGGGGACAGTTTCTATCGCCCCTTTTGCAAGAAGGACGTGTGTCATTTCGCTTTTCACTTTCGTTTCGACCACGGCGCGAAAGCGCGGCGGTCTGCGAGCGAACTGGAGCGAGTAACCTCGTTTTATTATATTCAAAACCCAATTTGATATGCCGGGGATGGCCTGCCATGCAGCGGCTCGTGCGGCTATGGGTTGAATGTGCTTCGGGCACTGGCCGCCTGTTATGAGGGGACCAGTAGCTCGAGTATGCTGTGCTTGTGACACTGTGGTGACAGCGCTTATTTGTAGGGTTGCGCACTGAGAAGTGGGCACGCGCGCTACATTTAGAGCACCTCCGGCGCGAGCGGGAAGGTGGGCATGAAAGGAGACCCGAGTGTGTCTTTGTGACACTTGGGGGAGTGTGTATACATGTAGGGGTGCCTACTGTGTAGTGGGCACACTGCCTACATAGAAAAAGCTCTTTTTGTGCTTTATTGAGGTCGCCGTGAAAACGGCGTTTGTGTGCAGGCGTGCGTGCATTGTAACAGGCTCGTTTACTGCAGTATAAACATCTCCAACCGCCTTTAGTGAGGGGATTGGAGGAAGCATGTGAGGTTTCTTGTGTGGTGGTCCGGCCGCAGCGGGACTTAACCACGGTCTTTTCAGCCCGAAGGTCAGGAGGGCTTCGGAGGCTCGGGGTTCAGCACAATCCTGGGCCGAGGTCCCAGTCTCTCTGGCGGTTTGCGGCTCGTAGAGCGAGAGCGGTGCTGGGTTTTGGTCGCTGGGCGAGACTGTAAGTCTGGCTGCGATGGCTTCGAGGTCTGAGGGGGCGGCGCATTTCTACGGCGTCCCGCAGCAGAGCTAGAGCGTTTCGGCAGGAAGTGTCTCATTGCCTGTGACGTTTTCTGAGCCTCAGTGAAGCGTTCAGCGAAACCCTTAACCGACTGGCCAAAGAGGCCGGAAGGCGAGATAGGAGAGTCAAGAAAGGCGGATTTGTCGGCGTCTTTCATCTCCGTGAGCGTGAGCCAGAGGTGTCGCTCTAAAACAGCGAGGCTTGCCATGCTTCGGCCGATCGCTTGTGCTGTGGTCTTTGTCGCACGCAGGGCTAGATCAGTAGCGCTGCGGAGATCTTTAAAGTCATAGGTATCTGGGGCAGACTCGTCCAGGTTACGGAGAAGTCTGGCCTGAAAAACCTGCAGCACAGCCATGGTGTGTAGAGCCGAAGCAGCTTGACCAGCGGAGGTGTAAGCTCGGCCAGCGAGAGCTGAGGTGGTGCGGCACGGCTTGGATAGATGCACAGGCTTCGACCGCCATCCTGCGGCTGAGGGCGGGCAGAGGTGTGCAGCAATAGCCTCCTCGAGAGGGGGGAGGCTCTCGTAACCGTGGTCTCGGGCGCCGTCAACAGAGGAGAGCGCTGACGAGACAGAAGTCCTCAAGCGTGCGGAGAATGGGGCTTTCCACGACTTCGTGAGTTCATCGTGAACTTCCGGGAAGAAGGGGGCGTTTCTTTGCGGAGGGGCCGAAGGGCGCCCCTGCAAGAACCATTCGTCCAGCCTGCTTTTAGCGGGCTCGTCTGGAGGAGACCAGTCAAGCTGAAGGTCGCTGACAGCCCTTGTAAGCATGCGAGTAAGCTCCGCGTCGATATCAGCGCGTTGTCCGGTGCAGCTGGGTGCTGTAGAGGGGGGGGGGGTCCGCAATGGAGCCCGACCATTCCTCACTACTGGACGCGGCGAGAGAAAGGCTGTCGTGTCTGTCCTCTTCCGCCTCAGGCGCTCCGAAGGAGAAGGGGGCGCTGGTGAGCAGGGACTGGCGCTGCTCGTCCACGAAGAGGACAGGCGAAGGAGAGAGAGCGGGCGAGGCACGCGGGGAGTGTTCCGGCGTGAGCTCGCGTGTAGCAGTGTGCTCAGGCATTCTCTGATCGCGGCGTTTCTTACACGGCACTTGAGAGAGAAGAGGCGGAGCGGGTGGAGCATTGTGGCTGGTTTGAGCTAATCGAGGCAGCAGGGTCGATATAGCCATGTTGTCACACTCAGGGCAGCCGCCCTTGGAGAGTGCGCTCTCAGCATGCTCGCGGCCCAGGCAGGAGACACAGATGATGTGGCGGTCCTCGCTGGGCAGAGGGCCTCGGCAGGAAGCGCAGGCCCGAGGCATTTGAAACAACGCCTCGAATTCTGGAGAAAAAAGTGTGATGCAGCGGCAAACACACTAGCTTTGTAAAGGATATAGTCACGCCGGATGGCGCAGCAGGAAGCGAGTGCTGAAGGCGGCGTCGAGATGAAGCACGAGCCGGCGTCCTCAGATCTGCGTTGCAGTGCTATCCCGCTGAGAGGCTTTTCGACGGCGTGTAGAGGCTTCTCCGGAGAAGACAGCGAAGTGCAGGTGAGATCGCTGAAGGAGATGAAATCTGATCCCTATGGTGAAGCGGTGGCTTATATAGTTCCAGCCACGCCTATTTTGGCGCGCTCTGACGTCCAATGGGCGCGAAGCGCCCCCATTGGTTCGTTCCTCTCCGCCGCCTCACCATAGGTTGCTGCAGTTGCCGCAGCACAGCCAATAAGCGCGCGAGCCGCTTCGCTTGGGTCTGCTGTGCTGCAGCACTGCGTTTTACATTATTTAAAAATTAAGGATAATTTTTGGCTTCATATTCTCGAGAAAAGGGGACCTTTTCCCATAGCGTAAGCTAGCTTACGCAGTACGAGAGTACTCTCGAAAGGGAACCCTGGGTCTGGACAGACACACTATGGAGCTCGGAGACCAGGGTTGCTGAGACGGCTATCTCTGGGACTGAGATGTTCTTGGGTGCATAAAAAAACAGAGGAGGTTTGACTTTTTGGTTCTTTCTCATGACTCATGAGGATATTAATTCTTTATAGCTGATCTTAGTTTCACTACCTTAAACCAGTTGTGGGACATGATTCGCCCCAGACCTAGTCTCCGACTTGGCTTCTCGTGCAGGAGAGCCCTGAGGAGGTCACAGCATTCTGTGCAGGAAGATACGAAAGACATCTGATTACTACTTCACACTTCACATCTGCTCTATTTGATCATGTTAAGCTCTGAGATGTTTTGTATGATTCTTAATTATTCATTTTTGGAGATGCAGATTTCACCTTTTGACAGGCCGGATTTGAACCATTGTGAACATCACAATCCCTAGTGACCAGACTGTCGCCGGCCCGCCGTAGTACTTCCCCCTGCTGTGGTACTCTGGAGGGGAGTACACTGCTGTGCCTGGAGGAGAGAGGAGATTGTATGACGTGTAAGTTTGCTTCAATGCAGCATGATTGTTTTGTATCTATTAGAAGAAATGAATTATTTTATACTTACCACAGTATGACCTGTACGGTGTCCTCCTCAAAATATCCCCGCATCCGAAGTCAATCAGACTGACTTCTGATGTCTCCCTGTTTACTAGGATGTTCTCTAGTTTGATGTCACGGTGGAAAACTCTGCGGAGGTGGCACCTGTTTGCGGCTTGAGCCGCCTGCCACATGATCTGCCGTGTTATTTCTTCATCAAGGCTTCCAGCGTGACGCCTGATGAACTCCACGAGATTCTCACAGGGAGAGGGACATTCGAGGACCATGACGAAGTGGTCAGGGTGGTCCGTCCAGTCCAGCAGCCTGATTATCTCTGGCACACTGGGACCTTTGTTTGCGAGGATGGTAAGGGCGATCTCTTTCGGAAGAGGTTTTGGATGATCAGGCTAGAAGACAGACAGTCCTTATGATGGTTAGATGGAGGTGGTTTCCCAAATAGGGATTTTTGTTCAATTCAATACAATTCAATTTATTTGTTAATATGAGATATTTTATATTGTTTAATGTGCAATGTACTTACAATGAATATACATTCCGTGTGCTGGGTCTTCGTCATATATTTCAAAGCCACCTGAAGAACAAACAAAAACAATGAACTTAAGGTACACTAAAATAGTAAAGGATGAGGATAATACAGGGCAAACATTTTCTAGCTTGATAATGTGTTATTTATATTAACTTACTTTAAGATCATCATTTAAACGCCTGCCCTCATATACAACACCAAAACCACCTTTCCCCAGCTGATCACCAATGGTTTAGCGACTGAAGATGTAGTCTGTTAAAAGAGAAAATAACAGGAACTTTCAAAGTCACAGCAGTGCATTTAACTTATTTCCCCTAAATCCTATTTCATATGATTACTTTTTTAAAGACTGTATTTTAACTAATACAGACTATATTTACTCCATTTATCATATTTTAGTACATATAATTTGAGGCTATGATTTAACATGGAAAGGAATAAAGATCTAATCATGGCCTTGGTGTAGATTTTGGTATATGTGCTGGTGTGTATTTTTGATATTATGTTGGTATTCATTTTCATAACATGGTTGTGTCATGTACCATCACTATTTTTTCCTGCCCATGCCATCTTCTTTTTCTGTCCCTCATCCTGCTGCTGCTGCTGCTCTCGCTGACCTAAGCTGCTCTCTGGGTGTTTTTTGGCAGCTCTGAAGAAAGAGCTCAACCTCCGCCACCACTTTTTGCTCTTTCTTTTCTCCTTCACTCTCTCTGCCTCCTTCCTCTCATTCTCCTCCTCCCTCTCCTCTTCCTCCCCTCCTTCCTCTCCTCCTACTCCTCCTTCCTTTCCTCCTACTCCTTCTTCTCCTCCTACTCCTCCTTCCTCTCCTCCTTCCTCCTCCTTCCTCTCTTCCTACTCCTCCTTCCTCTCCTCCTCCTCCAGCACCAACAGGGCTCTCATCACGGGGATGAGGATGTTGAAGCTCAGTGTTGGTGCTGGGTTTTTAGGGGTGTACTAAGATGTTGATTGTACACCTCTCCAACCGTCATCAGACTCACTTTTGTCACTCGCTGTCCCATCGCTGACCACTACAACAAACCCACAAATGGGCGATTCTAGGATTTTTTCAACTGGGGGGCACAAGAGGGGCCACGATTAATACAGAGGGGCCAATCTTGTGTTGTTTGAACTGTATATCCAAATCATTTCAAGAGTTCAGTAACCTTTAAACAGTGATACCCTATTATATTTTAATAGCAGTTATTCACTGCTCTAAATCAAAACAATCAAATACAATTTTTCTTAACTTTTCACTTTACAAAAGTGAAAGAAAAACTGTAATAAATAAAAGAATCCAATGTATGAACAGTGTACAACTCACAAATAATAATAATAATAGAATTTATTTATCATAGCCTTATATAATATATATATAATAGCCTTATTTATATAAATGCAGAATACCATTAATAATTCATAGAAATAAATACACAATTAATGAATTAATAGAACTAATATATATTTAATATAATAAATTGTTTTTGTTTATTATCCACATCCCATTCAATTTGCATAGCAGCAGTTGCAGTAAATTTGCATTGATGAATAAACAAAATCTACTTATGTCAAGGCTAATTAATCTTGAGCATATTGATTTAAAACTATAAATATATCCATATTTTGTTAGATAGCTACTTGTTCAAAAAGGTAGCTTTAGTTTAACATGTAAAATATGTGGATCCTATAGAAACAGTTTAGAATAGCTTAATTAGTCCAGTGTTATTTTAGTATTAGTTATTTGTTTTGCTATTTAATCATGCATTAAATATTTATGTATGATATTTGCGGACATATGATAAAGCCAGGAGCTAAATTATTTTTTTTCATTTTGATTACACACAAGATGAAAAAAGATGTTCAGAGGGATTTCAGCATATTTATATATTTTCGGCATATTCTTTTATTTGTATTGAAATGTCTCATTAATCAGGCCAGTAATGATTTATTAACAAATCCCTCTGGAGATATCTTCAGAATACAGAATATAAGTGTATAACTGGAGAGTTTGGTGCACATAGCTGCTACATAGGCTAAGATGTTTGTACTGAAGAATGACAAAAAAATCATTTTGAGAAAACGGCATTTAAAGATTTGTAATGTAAAAGCGAATTATTTTTTTTAGTGGAAACAGCTATTTACAGACACAATATCTTGTCAAATCCTTAGCAATCAACAATACAAACCAACTAAAACACATCAAAACCTATAACTCAGCATTTATGGCCTTCAACTAAACAGAAAAACAGTCAAAAACACTGTGGAAATGTCAGAGCACGTCACGTGATGCGTCTGAACGAATCACGTTGTCGGAAATTGGCATCAGCCAATGAGATTTACATTTAGTGTTAAATGCCCCATGCATTGTACTTTCACAATTGGTTGCTGATGAAAAGGAAATGACCATATTTGGATCCGAGAACATTGTACGGGAGAGAGAGCTAGAGAGAGAGCTTCCCACGGTGCAGACAGCAATCGCGGAGCACCATGGTGATTTAGAACGCCAACTGAATTTATGAGAAATCTACAGACGCAAATAAAGGTGTAGTAAAATAAAGACCTATATGTGTATTTTGGACTTTTTTCACCCCAAGTCTGAAAGAAGACATGTTATTGAAGACAAACAGCCCCAAATCTCATAATTGACCAGTAAAAAAACGATGTTTTTGCATGTGTCTCTCACCCATAGACTGTAAAAAAAAGTCTCAAGTGTGGAGCGTTAGATAAACATCATATGATTTGTTTCGTCACCTCACTTAAGTGAAAAAAGTCACTAATCGACTGCATGATTCAATAATGACTTTATTAGAATTGCAATTATACTTTTTTTAAACCATTGATTTAAATTGCATTGTTGCCTATATCGGCGCGTTCGGCCGAAAAATAAGTAAATCGTAACGCAGTAAACCCCTTTTACATTCAACATCAGAGGAGCATAGTAAATATAATGATTAGCATCTTGGTCTGCTCTAGGAGATAACATCGTCATCGAACCTGGTCTGTCTAACACCGAAAGACGTTAACGTTAGTACCAAACACTTCTTGCACTGCAACAACTCGCTAATCGAAAAACATAAGCTATATAAAATATATCAACTTACCGTGTGCTTTTTTCGTTGGAAAACAGCAGCTCGCTATTCTTGGTACTCGTTGAGAAGCATCGCGACGCAATCATGAGTTATTTACTAAACTGAAAGATTATGATTTGAATTTGTGAGTGACAGACAAGTAGAAGGGTGGGGGCACACTGGGGGGCCAATCAGTTTTCAGGAGGGGCCAGTGCCCCCATGGCCCCTCCCCTGGCTACGCCACTGCCCACAACGAATGTAAGAATGTCATTTGCTTTATATACTCCGCGAGTTCTATTCGGACGCGCTCTGTGGCGTCATAAGGCTTTGAGCATCTCAAAACTTTCTAATGATTCCCGTTCAGTCCTAACCATAAAACATTATAGAAAATAAATAAAGTAAAAATTGATTACATTATTCAAATGTAAAAAAAATATGTAACTATATAAATATAAATTATATAAATAAACTATGTATGTATATTTACAGGTCCTTCTCAAAAATTAGCATATTGTGATAAAGTTCATTATTTTCCATAATGTAATGATAAAAATAAACTTTCATATATTTTAGATTCATTGCACACCAACTGAAATATTTCAGGTCTTTTATTGTTTTAATACTGATGATTTTGGCATACAGCTCATGAAAACCCAAAATTCCTATCTCAAAAAATTAGCATATCATAAAAAGGTTCTCTAAACAAGCTATTAACCTAATCATCTGAATCAACTAATTAACTCTAAACACCTGCAAAAGATTCCTGAGGCTTTTAAAAACTCCTAGCCTGGTTCATTAATCAAAACTGCAATCATGGGTAAGACTGCCGACCTGACTGCTGTCCAGAAGGCCATCATTGACACCCTCAAGCAAGAGGGTAAGACACAGAAAGAAATTTCTGAACAAATAGGCTGTTCCCAGAGTGCTGTATCAAGGCACCTCAGTGGGAAGTCTGTGGGAAGGAAAAAGTGTGGCAAAAAACGCTGCACAATGAGAAGAGGTGACCGGACCCTGAGGAAGATTGTGGAGAAGGACCGATTCCAGACCTTGGGAGACCTGCGGAAGCACAGGACGTCTTATCAAAGTAGATCGTCAAATAAATGACTTTATCTATGACCAGTGATCGATTCCCTGGAGTTTTTTTCTACGTGACAACAAGCTTCATGCTACCAAGAACTGGAGCTGCTTTTCTCTGTACGGTTATAACGTAAAATACACAGGCGAATTTTGTATGTAATTTTTATGCAACATTTCTTCTAAGTCTAAGTTTTTCATTTAATAATTTATTGTTTCAGGTTTAGTTCAATTTCCAAACAAACATATTTAAACATATGTGTTATGGAAGAAAGAGTAATAGATGAAGGAAAATTGTTATGTGAGATGAGCCTAATATTTTTGAGTCTGTGTGTGTGTGTGTGTTTTAGAGTCCATGGAGTTGTGTTTGGATGCTGACTCTCCTATGACCACAGCTGTTGTTCCCTGCACGCCAGAATTTTACCAGTCCCATAGATCACAGGTATAAGGACTCAAACTCTATTCCTTTGCACACTCACAGACAAAACCCCATTTTATTAGCAAATATTTATGCTATGTTAGCACTGTGTGTAACCTCTAAACATATGTCTTTCCTTTCAGGCATACTCGATGCGCTCCTCCCCGCGAGGGCTGGCTCTGGTGCTGAGTAACGTGAGGTTTGACTCAAACACTGATTTAGGCGTCCGAAGGGGAGGAGAAGTGGATGAGGAGACACTGAGGAGACTCTTTATGGAGCTGGATTTCACAGTCAGCCTACACAAAGACCTAACGGCGGATGTGAGCTAGACGTGCTGCGGAGTCGGACTGCCCTGCAAAGTCAATTCTTAAGTCTTTGATTTGTGTTTTTCAGACAATGTGCAGGTATCTAGAACAGTTTGCCCAGCAGAAGGAGCATGCAGAGTATGACTGCACTGTTGTGTGTTTACTGTCACATGGAGTGGAGGGATCTGTCTACGGCACTGATGGACAGCTGCTGGAGGTGCACTTGATTTTAATACCACTAGTTATTGAAGAAAAATATCCATTTCACGTGTTTTTTCTTTTTTTAATCGATACTGATACAGATTCTTAAATCGTAAGAGAAAGCTTTTAGTCTATGCTGTTTTCGGTTGATGCATGAACTTCACTAAACATTATTTGTAGCTCACCTGCAATCAAATAAGCTTTGCACTTTGTTACTCTTGATATGAAATAGTATCACATTTAAAATGTTCATTATTATAGAAATTCACATTTTATCATGATATGCAAACAATAAATGATGCTTTTTAACTTAGCGTAACAGATTGCTGTAACTGATCATCTTTTCCGTTTTACTGTTAGTCATGGCACAAAATAAACCTGATTAAACATCAGAATCTATGTTGAAACAGTACTCACTGAAATGTATCAAACTCATAATTGAATAAATCTACAAAAAAGTTTTTATTACAGCCGCCGTTTAAATGTTTGTCTTTCAATGACAAATCTGAGTAAAAACATAATTCTGTTGTACAATTGGTTGATTATTAAATACAATAAATTAATTATCCAATAAAATGCATTTTTGATTTCAGTTTTTGTCTAAATTAAAACTTTTTTGTAAAAAAGAAAACAAATGTGCAATAATATTAAAACAGTTATACTAATATATAATTATACAATTTTTTTATAAGTTATACGGTTTTTGAGTTACTGGTTTCAGCCCAGGATATTTATTTTCGTGCATCACTGATTAGTTTTACACACAGTTCAATATGTGAGTTCCTTTTGAAGTACATTTATTACCTTTACAAGGCTCCTTTACACATCAGAGTTTGAAATGTCTCTCTCTGTCTCTCAGTTGGACTGGGTGTTCAAGATTTTTGATAACGCCCACTGCCCTCCACTCCAGAATAAGCCAAAGATGTTCTTCATTCAGGCTTGTCGAGGAGGTGAGTTAATGAGTTACCTAATATATATATATATATATATATATATATATATATATATATATATATATATATATATATATATATATAATATGCTTATATACATATATATATATATATATATATATATATATATATATATATATATATATATATATATATATATAAGCATATTATATATATATATATATACATATATATATAAGCATATTGTATGGAAATGTGCTTGTTTTAATTAATTGAAGAATTGGTTTTATCAGCTAGAGCATTTAAATAGGTTTTAATAAAGTTTTTTTATTTATTTCAAAAATAGATTTTAAACTTTTATTATTATCATTTATATATTTATTTTATTTTTAATTGGCAATGAAATATAAAATAGTCATGGAAGCTATCAGCAAACAGACATTTGTTTCTATTTCAGAGGAAATGGACAACGGCGTGGACCAGTTGGATGGGCAGGAACAGACTCAGTCTCCAGGCTGTGAACAGAGGGATGCTGGCAGAGAGGGGGAGAGAGACGATGAAGAGAAAGAGGAGATAGACAGAGAGAGACTGAGAGTCAAACTGCCCCAGAGATCCGACATGATCTGCGGCTTTGCTACCCTCAAAGGTTTCAGTGTGTACACGTTGTTGTATCTTCATCTTATTTTATTACCATTCGTCATGACTTATGTCACAGGCTGTGCAGATTGCTGATGCTTTGTGTTTTGTTTTTTAGGCACTGCTGCAATGAGAAACACCAAGAAAGGGTCCTGGTTCATTCAGGAACTGAACACCACAATCAGACAGAGAGCCAGCGACACACACCTGGCAGACATACTTGTGCAGGTAAACGTTTTAATCCACATTTTGAATTCACTGATTTATGGCCATCGATGGTTTCCAAACAATGTTAACATTTTATGTTTTGTACCTGGCAATTTGATATTTAATTCAGTTGATAGCCATTCAGAATCATATTTTATTGTCAGGCTGTTTTATAAATAACACCTCATTCACAACTTGTAACAGCGTAATAATGTAAAGCCTGATATATATGAAATAAAATCCATATATTTTTTGCATATAAAATATGATAAAGTATCCTTTATAGGGTTAAAATGTATTTTGCTTTCCGTTGTTCTGTAAAGGTGAACAATCAAATTAAAAGCAGAGAGGGATACGCACCTGGTTCAGCCCATCATCGCTGTAAAGAGATGTCAGAGTTCACCAGTTCCCTCTGTAAAGACCTCTACCTCTTCCCTAAGTACTACCCCAACAACTAGACACACGCACACATACAAACACACATTCCCCAGGCATGAAGCACATGCAGAACACACTGCCCTAGGAACTGATTTTGATGCAGTAGCAGGAGCTCAGCGCTCGTGTGTGTGTGTGTACATCCATCACCTGCTGCAAGCTCAGCACACAACACACAGAGTCATGTAATTCTACTTATACCCGTTAAGATGTGTCATCTGTTTCACATTCCCTAGCACAATGACAGGTTCATAGGATGTGTGTTATGTACAGTGGATTTGCCAAGATGGATCAGATTTTTTTTTTTATCTTCTTGGGTGCACTTAGAAAATGCATGATCAAAAGCATTCTCCATTTATTCCTATTTTTTTCACCATTGAAATATGCTAAGGAAAGGGTAACGATGCCATTTGTGAGTATATGTGAAAAAATCCATTTGTTTTCCTGATTTATAGGGGGAAATGGGGGTTAAAAATAAGCAGAAAAATGAAATTTCATTCTTCTTTGTACATTGTTTTTTCTCAGTAATTCATTTTCTGTATGTTCTGCAGTTGTGTAGCCTTTTTATAGCCAACCCGAAATCTTGTTGGTACATTCGGAGCAGCTTAATGATACACCCCTCATCATCTGTCACACATACAGTACACGGTTGTATGCATAGACATGCATAGTAACATTGTGCCAGTACCATACTAAACTCCTCCATACCATTTCACTTATTAGATTGGAACAGAGCAGATCTGCTCTTACTTTATCTTTGGTTTCTATTAATGTTCTCTTTAAGTACTGTGGCATGACATCTGTCCATTTTCTTTAGTTATCCTGTGTGCACCATGGAAGCTTTTTTACATTTTGATAGGGCTTCCTGACTCAAGTTAAAAGTTAAACTATTTATCCATTTTGGTTAGCATATAATAGTTATTTTTTAAATCATTACTAGGATGCATATCAAAACACTTGATCGTTCTCCAGACATTTGTGAATTTCCAGGTGCATTCCAAATGGTGTTTCCACTCGTTTATATATCCTTCTAACAAGTTTTGTAATTATTCCTGTGCATATGCATGTTTCTCTTACTTTTGCACATTTCTTTACACTACAAAGATTCTGTGTGCTATTGAATGTACTGTACACTATGGAGACTCAAATATGCTGTCTTAAAGAAAAGCCTGCAGGTGGCGGTAGAGAGCTTTTCCCTATTTTATCAGCTCCCCTTTTGACATTTAGAGCTTCCAGGATTTAGACACACAGTCTTCCTGCTCTGCAAACACGACGTTATTCCTCCTGGGGATATAGACTGTAAATTTAAGTGTGCTGTTTTCCATGTGTGTATGCGTCTTCTTGATCCACTAGGCATGACCTTTAGGTTAATTGTTGCAACCTTTGACCTTTTGACACTGCCATGGCATGCCTCAAACTTTCTTCTTCATTCTACACTCATCACCTTTACCATAGGTTATCACTCAAGAGGTTAGAATGTTTTATGTAGATGTACACTGTTAATGCTGATATTGGAATCAAGCAACTGTTGCTTTTTTGGTTTTATTTTGGTATTTTTACTAAAAAGCTTCTTTGAACAGGTAGAATAATATGGGCATAGGTTCATTTCAAACAAACATTAAAATCCTAAGTGTAAAAATTAGGGGCTTGTGCAGAACTAATTTATATTCTTTCCTAATGTAAACAGTGCCATGATAATTTAGAAAAAAATATATTGAAATATATATATATATATATATATATAAATGGCTGGTTGTTTTCA
Source organism: Carassius carassius (assembly GCF_963082965.1). Taxonomy (NCBI): domain Eukaryota; kingdom Metazoa; phylum Chordata; class Actinopteri; order Cypriniformes; family Cyprinidae; genus Carassius; species Carassius carassius. Next base: position 11,565,424 of record NC_081778.1, read on the forward strand.
TGAAATACTAGAAGTTATTTTCATTAGTCAAATGTTGTTTCAAAATGAAAAATACACTTGTGTCAATTTCATACTCACAGTTGTACTGGACTGTGTAAGTATTTCTTTAATGCTGCAGTCGTTCCATTGAGAGAATGCCAGCACATTGATGTTCTCCAGAACCAGCCTAACATGAGAGGAAAGATGGGTTCATTTTAAACAACTACTCTAACAGTATTTATGCATTTTAATCAGTGTTTCTCAGGCTGTGTTAACCTGGTTTTGAATGTGTGTTCAGAATTGTAATGGTGAAAGCGTGACACTGAGTGCTACAGGTTCAAGTTGTGGTAACAAATGTTTAAAAATCCCCCTGTGAAAGTATTAAAACCCAAAATGGACATAGATGCATATAATAGAATCAAGTTTAGTCCCTGCCAGCCTGACTGTGCCAGATGTGTGCCTAGCAAACTTGATATTAAATGGTTTGTTCACTGCCCTTGTCATCTGTACTAACCAGCTCTGAAGGGTGCTTTAAATAAACTATAGGGAAATTTTCAATTTTGTATTTTTGTAATGCAAAAGCTGCCATGTAATAAAGAAATACTGTTCAAAAAACCATTGACTTGTGCTGTGGATTTCTTTCTGTAGTTGTTTGCAAGGATAAATGTATCTATTGTAGTGTGTTTGTGTTGGAGTGTATTGTCTGGTTGGTTATAATCGAGTGTCATAACCATGTTGGATGTTATATTCTGTATCGAGTTGTTTAGTATTAGGTGTCTCTCACTCCCTCTCCCTCTCCCTCTCTGTTTTTCAGAGTTGTCCTCGGCTTCCGTGGTGATGCATTTTTATCCGTGTGCTCGGGTTTCTCTGTCCTGCCATGGCTGCAGGAACGGCCGTCATTGTACCGATCCCGTAACACTTACCCATCTGACCTATTAGCGTGACTCCAGCACTGAAGCCTTTGCAGCAAGGCCCAGATGGTATGTATATAAACGCGTGGAGGATTACTTTAATCACTTTATTTATTTTTAAGCTTTATTTAGTCGTCCACCGAGACGTTTTTCCAGGTATATCCCGGCCAATCGATTGGCAGGCCAAGTTGTGATATAAAAGGCGACGACCTGCACAATGAATTTCAGATCCACTTGATGTCACGAAGGATTGTGTATGAGGTTTTGCTCTATGAGGTTTAGCATGTCAGATCAGCAGATGCTTTGCCAGGACGTCTCTCTAGGGTAATTCCTCTAAACATTTCGGACTCTAGAAGCCATGAGTTGGCGGAGAGTTTACACATTCATCAGCCCGTTAATCAGAGAAGAGGTTGAATCACGGCAAGAGTGAGTTGTATTTTAAGACTGTGCGGGGCATCTGAGTTTCCTCGCTGCTGCATTGACACTGTTGTATTGGGTCAAGTTGCCCCCCCTCTAGCTCCTTCCAAAACGCATGCTCACTCATCATGTTACACGGGTGCCCCCGAGGGGGTGGTGTCCTGTCAAAAAAAAAACACCCGTGCTCGCCAGAAGGAACAAAAACAAGAAGAGGTGGAAGTAAATGGAAATCCAGCTGGGAGGGGCTCAGACACTCAGATAGATGGGGAGGTATGTTGCTGCTAGTAACGGCTGAGAGTGGGGATGTCTTTAATGTGAGGTGAGGCGGCGATTAGCCGTGTGCCACAGCTAAGAAAAGACAAGCAAATCTGGACCTGTATTATCTATTTAACACAAAACACATGTACGCTCGTTTGGATTCATCTGTTTCAGTCACTCTCTGCCAGCTGTTGGTTTGAGTCTTTTGAGTTTTTACTCACTACACCACGCTTTATAGTTACTTTTTAAAAACTGTTTTCTTGCCCAATTCATAAAGTTGATCCTTATTTATTTTCTATATCCTGACAGTGCTTATTCTAGTGTTTGGATTATATGTTTGTATTAAAGAATGTGTAGATAAAACGAGTGGTCCCATAACAAGAATTTACCATGCAACCATAGTTTCCTCTAGAATAACATGGAGGCAGATTATTGTTAACATTGCAAAACAATGTGTGTGTGTGTGTGTATACAGTACAGACCAAAAGTTTGGACACACCTTCTCATTCAAAGAGTTTTCTTTATTTTCATGACTATGAAAATTGGAGATTCACACTGAAGGCATCAACACTATGAATTAACACATGTGGAATTATATATGGAATTATATACATAACAAAAAAGTGTGAAACAACTGAAAATATGTCATAATCTAGGTTCTTCAAAGTAGCCACCTTTTGCTTTGATTACTGCTTTGCACACTCTTGGCATTCTCTTGATGAGCTTCAAGAGGTAGTCACCTGAAATGGTCTTCCAACAGTCTTGAAGGAGTTCCCCGAGAGATGCTTAGCACTTGTTGGCCCTTTTGCCTTCTGTCTGCGGTCCAGCTCACCCCTAAACCATCTCGATTGGGTTCAGGTCCGGTGACTCTGGAGGCCAGGTCATCTGGCGCAGCACCCCATCACTCTCCTTCTTGGTCAAATAGCCCTTGATGCCTTCAGTGTGAATCTACAATTTTCATAGTCATGAAAATAAAGAAAACTCTTTGAATGAGTATATACACACACACATACACACGCACGCATATATATATATATATATATATATATATATATATATATATATATATATACTGTATGTATATATATATATAGATAGATAGATAGATAGATAGATAGATAGATAGATAGATAGATAGATAGATAGATAGATAGATAGATAGATAGATAGATAGATAGATAGATAGATCTTTTAGCTCTAAAGTCATTTATCAGGTAGAAATAATCTTCGAATTTGAAATGTACAAATATGTATACATTTTATGGTAAGGTTTTGCTTTTTAACATTAGTTTACATCACTTTAATATGAGCTAAAAGTCAAATACTTCTGAAGCTTATTAATTTTCGTTAATGGTAATTTCAACATTTATTAATACATTATTAAAATTAAAAGTTGTATATGTAAATATTACTTAATAGAACAGTTGTATTTTTATTAATAACTAACAATAATAGCGATTAATAAATAGTGTAACAAATGTGTTGCTCATTGTTAAAGTGTTCAAAATTGGGACCAATTTGTGAAGTGTTACCAATATTTTTAACATTACATATTAATATTAATAACTTTTCTGTTATTCAAGTAATTTTCAAACTTTTACCCAAAGTGATTTATAGAAATATCAGGCAATTTCAAAGGTGTGATTCCTGGGCAGGAAAGGTTTACAAAGTAATAAAATGGAAATATATATAAAAAAAGAAAAATTAATTGTTAAGAAATTGTGGGAACCCAGAATATTAGAAGTTTTCCAGAATATTTCAGTCATTCTGAATAGAATTAAAATTAGTTTACGGTATACATTTTTCAAGGTTTTTATGATCATGGAACATTTCATGTAAAAAAAAAAAAAAGGGGGTTTTAAATTAGTGATTTTAGGCCCTGGGATTTTTTTATAAGATTAATAAAACATTAACATATCTTGGAGATTAATTGATATATATAAAAAAGAGTATTGCTCTTTGTGAGTACAAACTATAAAATAATTTAAAATATTTATCCCGTACTCTAGGATTGGAATAATTCTGGAAACTCATAGCTCAATGTGATTAAGAACCCTGACCTTTTGTGTAACCAGCTTGCTTCAAACTAGCCAATACCAATTATTGGACAGAAACTAAGGATACTATGGTAATGTTTTGTAAGAGTTGTGAATATCTGCATGTTTGTGATGTGTTTGCATTCTTTGCGCCTTCATAAGTGTTGTTGTTGCAGTGTATTACAGGTAGGCCGACACTGACAGTTTGTGGAAGCGTGTTCCAGTGTATCTAATTGAAGAATCACTCGTCTCAGCATTTTTCTCGCAAGTGTGTGCTGCGGGTACTGTAACATAAGAGTGAGGCAGCATGTGTATGTCGCGCTTTGAGCTGGGTGGTATGTGTAACTGAATAAACGGGTAAGAGTCGGTGAGTGTATGTGTTTCATATGCTGTAACACAGGAGTGAGACTGCGTGTGTTTATTTTTGGCTCAGTGCGAGCGTGTCGATGGCTGCCGATGCGTCGCAAAGGAAAGCTCTGAGATACCAGCAAACCCTGGTCAGTCACTGTCTTTCTGTGCCTCTTTCTCTCTCCCGTTGTTTTGTTGTCTTACTCCGAGGTGTTTCGCTGGCTTGCTTTTGGTCGGTGGCTTGCTGAGGTTTGTCGAGGACAGTCTGGTCTGTTCTAACCTAGAAACGCTTGTCTGACCAATTTATGAGACTTTAAATAATCGGTCTCAAAGTCTTTCACTTCACTAGCCTCAGCTTTAATTGATTTTCCATTCTATTCTTAGTGGCGACACACATGGAGCTCACTGGGTTGTTCTAGCACAACTCATGAATAGGTATGAGAATTGTCATAACTTATGTCAACACCCTGCTGATTAAAGACAATTTGTCTCGTAAACTTCCATAAGAGTCAATACTGTAGATTTGTGATTCTTATCAGATGCTTATTGGGAGAAAACCACGTTTGCATGATCTGCTTTCCACCTTCTTGCTTTTTTAATGCTTATCGGTATGCTTATAGCTTCCCGTTGCAGAATTTTCTGTCCAAAATCAGTTTACTGGCCTCATTTGGAGTGGAAAGAGTCTCAGGTTTCTGAAGGTTCTGTAAAACACCTCGAATGCCTTTGAGGATTGTTTGCAATGTCATAGACTTGCTGAACTAAGCAGATGTGTGGACCAAACCTTGTGATTTGTGCGTATTCGTGCTAACCTACGCACTCCATCTCTGCTGCTATATGCTTGCAGAAACCTGAGCATGCAGGTTAAATATACACCTAGCTCTCTCCATCGGGCTGCTCTCGATGGCCGAGAGTAACGTATGGTTAGCTGGTCAGGTGCATTGAGCTATTTGTTTGAGTTTGGTTCTTTTAGACAGCTTAATGGGAATGACTGAGGATTGTAATAAATTAAAAGGAAATGGATTGAAAACAAAAGGTCAAGTGCCAAAAGAAACGTGAGAGAATAGTCGTAAGTTATGGTGTTTGAGAAATTGAGACAAGCGTCACTTCTTTAGCAATCAGTTTTGCACTTTCACAAGTCATTAAGTTCTCACACACAAGCTCCCCTCAACAGTCCATTTCTCCACCTGTTTTCCTCTCTTCTCTCGCTCGTGAGTTCCCATATCGATTTTCCTCTCCTGCCGTACAAAATATTGGAAGCAGTATTTTGTCTGCAGGACACAAAAGAAGATATTTTGAAGAATTTTGTTAACCACACAATTTTGGTTACCATTTTGGTTGCACTTTATATTGCAGTTCATGTACTTACAGTGTAATTACCTAAGAAAGTACTGGGTAATATAAAGTAACGACAGGTTAATTCATTCTAGATGTAGAGGTAGATTTTCAGTTAGTATCTAGTTATAATTGTTATAATAAATACATGTGGAACAGGAAATTATGGCTTTAATGTTTAGTTATTTTGAGCGAACTATCCATTTTATGAGGCAATGAAGGCATAGTACACCCAGAATGAAAAGTTTTCATCTGTGGAGTCCACAAGACATTGGACACCTTTGATTCTCATTGTGTGGATAATAAAATATATACATGTTTTACGTAAGAAAGTACGTCATATAGGTGTGGAATAAATAATGGTGAGTAAATTTTTGTGCAAACTACCCCTAAAAATGCTGAATGGTTTCTGAGAGGGTCAGGTTTAGAGTGATGGAAATTATAATTTGCTTGGTGTGAAACAAAAGAAGTCAATGGAAAGTTTCCACCACTTTGGAAAAACTAATGATAGTGATAGCATATATGGTATTGGATGGCCGATGTATTGGTTTACAGCAGTGTTTGCTTATACTAATGTTGAACAGCACTGCATGTTGTTTTTAATGGTCACAATTAAGTGATTTCACTTCCAGGTCGGGCAGCTTCTGATGACCTCTTCTTTAGCACAGAGGCCTCTGGGAGTCTGACTGCTGAAAGATTTTAAACGAATTCAACTTCAGCACAAACGACAATGAATGTAATGATGCAAAAAACTAATTCACATCCAGTTACCTGCAGTGGACTTCAGCTGACTGCCAGACAGGATTAGGAAGCCACAGTCCTGTGAATTAACAGTTGCTGACAGCCCACTGTCAACCACAGTCTGTAAATGAAGTGCTCTGCATTATGGATAATGTGGTTTACTTGGGTGTTAACCTACAGGACACCCCCTATAAGACAGAAACAGTTACTAATATCTGAATATCTTGTGGAGGTTAAAAGGAGAAGGAGACAAGGAACATGGGTACATAGCAGATAAAAAAGAAGATAGGAAACAGACTGACACAATAAAAAGAACACAATGATAAGGGAAACCATTTAACACTTTTTTGTTAAATGTTTTGTTTTTGTTCTGAATTTTGACCAGATTCCGGTGAGATTAAACATTATAATTTTTTAATTTTTTCTCGACACAAACATTTTGGTCTATACTGGACAGAATTTTATATACTGGGACTAATGGATGTTGATAATGTTCTATTTTATTACTTGGGATCCTTGGGATGAAGGCCAGTCTATATTTTTTATTTTATTATTAGAACTTCTTTTTTTTTGTAGTATTTACGTTTAATATTACTGCTAAAAAGAAGAGCAACACTTATGTGAGTTTAGTTGCTCATTATGTTGACCACTAATACAAACTAAATATGTCCACATTATTGCATATTAATTATTCATGTAATATTTTATAATGTTAATATAGTTTAATCTTAATATAATTACATTGATATTAAGTTTATGTGTATGTTTATATTTTTTATGATATAAAAATGTATGATATGATAAGTCTTTCTTGCTCTCCTGGTCAGTCAGTCAGTAAATGGGTCAGACTGAATTAGTATACTTACACATACACTGACCATTATATTTCTGTTTTTAATTAACTCTCAAAGTCACTATGTCCTTCACTGCTAATGTCTGTTAGCAATTTTCAGTCTCTCTGCTCTGTCTGTCTTCAGCTCTCTCTAGCTGTCTTGTCTTTGAGATAAGCCTACACTATGGAAATCAGTTAGAGGAACGAGGATAACAGGTGTCTGAGAAAGAGAGAGAGAATATATTGTCATGAAAGTAAATGTTTTTTCTGTTATAAAGCAGGCTCTCTCATGCTGTCATCCAGAATTAGTGTACTGACTTTAGAAAAATTAAGAGGCAATAGCAGAAACAACCTTCAGTCTGTTCTCTGTCTGACACAAGCTCTGTTATCTTATCATGATAATTTAATAAATGAGAAAATAATTAAAAGTTGTCTTACTCTGTCAGGATTATAGACTGTTTTGGGTTGTGTTTTCGTTCCCCACGTGCTCGTTACCCAGTTTCTCCATTGTTTCCTGCCCATATATGGTGTTCCTGGTCTCATTTTGTCTAATTGGTTACCTGTGTTCCCCCAATGCTCCTCATTATTGCCTCATTAAGTCATGTATTTAGTTCCAGTCTGTGCGTTCCTCCTCCTTTGGATTTACCCTGTGTATTGGATTTATTAAACAACAGTTTTATTTATCCACGGGTCCTTTGTTCCTTCCGGCAGCATAGTTTCACAGAAGACCTGACCAAAACAGTGTTATTTGCGTGTTTCCCCCTGTTTTTGTTTTCCGTGTTTTTTTACAGTGTTTTTTTTTCTGTTTTCCCTGTGTTCCTATGGATCCCCTTGCCTGGAAGTTTACCTCTCTTGCCTGAGAGGACCTTTCCCTATTGGAGTATGTGGTTGAGGTCAGTCAGCTTGCTGTTTTAATGGCACTCGACTGAGCTGGAGGGAAGCCATTATCCGGTGTCTGAAGAGTGACTACCCCCGATCCGGAACGCAGCCAGACCCAGATCCCAGCCCACCACCTCCCCACTGTGGGCGCATGGCCAGAACCCATCACGACCTTCGAGCTGTCGCCTAGGATGTGACAGAGCTGAGGATCACCATGGAGCCAGAGCCTCACGGATCGTCAGACCAGGTGTAAGAGCTGACTATAGCGCTCCCCACGAGGGAGAAAACCATGGACAGAGAGAGTGTGGAGAGGAGCTCAGCCCCCTGTGCTGTGGCTGAGGGTGAGCTGAAAATGGATTTGGGATCATGCAAAGCGAAGGAAAACATAATTGACTTGTTTACCGACCTGCCCCATTTCCTTCCTCTGTCAGTGAACTCTGTCCCTCCCATTCCTGAGTTTAGCCCAGAAATTTTCCTGTTCCCATGTCTAGCCAAGAGAAATTTCCTGTTCCCATGTCTTTCCAAGAGAAAGTTCCTGTTCCCAAGTCTAGCCCAGAGAAGGCTCCTGTTCAAACGTCCAGCCTTGAGAGGGTTCCTGGTCCTAAATTAAGCCCAGAGGCTCACAAATGCCTCTGTCCACCCACCCTTTCCTGCCTCCTCCACCACTGTCATCTGGCAGCTCCTCTGCTCGCCCTCAGCCCAACATCAACACGATGCGAGCTCCATCGGTCTGCCATCCTCCATCATCACAGTGGGTGCAGAATCCATTGACTCTCCCTCCTCTCCGCCGTGGCCCATCAGTCCACTGGCTCCACCAGACTCCCTTGTCCCTTCGGCTCTGCCTTGGTCTGTCATTGATCATCCGTTACCTCAGGACTCCACTCCTCCAGCTCTGCCTTATCCCTCTGGCTCTGTCAGGCTTCTCCATCCCCTTGGCTCCACCTCAGTCCTCTGTTGCTCCAGCTCCATCGCACCATTCGGATCCATGCCTCCGTGTCACTCGCCCCTATAATCTGCTCTGCTTCGGTCCTCCGGATTATCCCCGTCGTCCTGGCTCATTGGCTCTCCCTTGCTGCCTCTGGCTTTTTCGCCACCTTCTTCGCTGCCATGGATTGGCCCCCTGGAGTCGTCAGCCCTTTCTCCTCCATGGCTCCTCCATCCGTCAGCTCCACCATGGGCCAACATCATGGCTGTGGCCTGGGTCCAACCTGGCACCATATGCTCCAAGTCCCTACTCCCTGGCTCCCTCCTCCATCTGGTTCATATTGTCTCCCTCCACCTGTTCCTCTCTGCTCCACCATGGCTTCCTGAGCTCCCTGATCCACCTTGAAGGCCTTTGATGTCCCGGTCCTGCACCCGCCCGCCTTTCTCAGTGGAGTTGTCACGGTGAGGGACATGCTTTCCAAGAGGGGGGGGGGGGTGCTTATGTCAGGATTATAGACTGTTTTGTGTTGTGTTTTCCCTCCACATGTGCCCAGTTTCTCCCTTGTTTCCTGCCCTTATATGGTGTTCCTGTCTCGTTTTGTCTAATTAGTTACCTGTGTTCCTCCCAATGTCCCTCATTATTGTCTTGTTAAATCATGTATTTCCAGTCTGTGCATTCCTCCTTTGTCAGGTCTTCTAGTTGTGTATGTGTGTCTTCCCTCCCTTTCTGTGGATTTACCCTGTGTTTAAGATTTAATAAATGACAGTTTTGTTTATTCATGGGTCCTTCGTTCCTTACGGTAGCGTATCATGACACTCTCGGGGTGTTTGTTAAATTATTGGTCAATCAAGAGTATTTGGGTGTATGCACCAATATTCAAGTGCAGTGTATAAATGTTGTTGTTGTATAGCTGGATGTCTCATAGTGTGAAATGCTCTGTGGAAGAATGCAAAATCTCTATACAGTATGTTCAAGACTGCAGCTACACAAGGTGGGTTTGCATTCGTCTCTATATTGAATGCATGTCATAAAATTTAGCATTCTTGTTCACTTTCATTCAAATAAATTCTAAATTAATTCTAAATATAATTATAAAGTCATTAACAGTAATGAATATTAATAATCATAATGTCACTATATATGCTAACGTATATTACACATATAATTACAGACAATAACTTGCATGCACAAAAGCATATACATACATATATAAATATATGTGTGTATAAATTATATATGTCTGTGTGTGTGTTCACTTAGTCAGTTAATCCACATACTAGTACCTGCTTATTTAATGTACTGTCCTTTTTTCATACCATTAGTAAATAATCCTTATTACAGACTACTGGCCTACTGTATATTAATTGTTTGTGAATTAATTAATAAATAAAAAAATACATTGTCAGTTATAAGTGAATGAGAATAACTTAGCTTAGTTAAATTAAAACGGATATAAATTCTGGCCTGTAATTTAAAGGTCCTGTTTTTCATGCTTTTTTGAAGCTTTGATTGTGTTTACAGTGTGCAATATAACGTGTTCATGTTTCGCGTGTAAAAAAACACAGTATTTTTCACACAATTCACCTATCTGTATACCACTGTTTTCACTGTCATAAAAATGGGCTGATGACTTCCTTGTTCTATAAAGTCCCTCCTTCAGAAATAAGTAACGAGTTCTGATTGTGCCAACGGTTCCTGTGTTGTGATTCGACAGCAGCTGCGCGCCCACTGCCCTCCTGGAATCGCGATTGGGCTAGTTTTGAGAAGCAAGTGGGCAGGATTTGTTTTAAAAACCTGGCAATCCTAATCTGAACCATAGGCAATTGTTAGATGTTGCTGTATTTGACTGAGCAGTAGTTTGGGTGGCTCGCCAATGTACTAGATTTCTCTAATACATAAAATAAGTAAGCTTGACCAAAGTTCTTGTGGGGAGAAGAATTTATTGAAGGTAGCAGTGTAGCAGTTCTTCAGCAGTGATGTTAGCATGTCATCCTTCAAATAGCCTTAACCCAAAGTACTGTCTGTGAGAACAGACCTTTATACCTGTTAACAAATGTGCTACAAACAATACAATAACTCCACATGGAGAGCTAATGATAGTGTAACCTTTTGATGACTTGAAAGGATCTCTCCCATGGAGAGCCCATTCATTGACCTGATGTTGACCTAAGAGGCTGATTATATGTGCCAGTTGTTTCACTCTATTGTGAACAAAGTACAGTTGCATACAGTTGATAGCAAATACAAAATATATTCAACCAAAGTTAAATAAAAACAAATAATCTTTCAATCCCCCCTTTGATAATTTTTGATCACACATAGTAGAAAGAACATACAAAACAGTTATAATTTTAGTAGTCATGTACACATGCTGTATACAGGTTCCTTCTTGCTATACTTTTCAGTAATCATGAATACAGAATGCTGCATACAGGCTCCCTTACTTAAAATGACAGAATAAGAGTTCATGGTGAGGTTTGCATTATCTTGAATGCAAGTTATTTTTTATTTTAATGTTGCAATCTTGTGAAAGTGACGGATGTTGTTGTGTTCTGTGGATGTTAAGGCATGTTTATCTAGGTGGCCAGTGCAGTTTGGTCCAAGTGTTGGATGTCCTTGCTCATCCTCTGAAACGCTGGGACACCTACAATCACATACAAGCGAAAAGGGAAACACATCTTTCCAAAGAAATAGTTTAAACAAAATATGCCTAATTACCAATAAAACTGTCCCTATTTATTGTTGGTAGGACACTACAGTGTTTATCAGTGGTGAAATGTTCATGTCTTCGTCCTCAGGCGACAAGCTAGAGCCTAAAAAACCCTAGTCCCGCCATATCTGGACTCTGAAAAACACTACTGCCATCTATCCCTCATCTCTAGGCAAATTCACATCAATCCACTCATTATTTCCCTGTGTCTTAACTGCTGTGTCAGTTACTAAAAGATCCTCAGTTGGTCTTTCCCATCTGTATTCTTGTTGCGACACATCAGTTTTTTAATCTTTACCCGTTTATTGGGCACTATACCATGGCACTCCTTTGGAGGTGACAAAACTCGATTCTTGGCATTGTGTACTGCCAGGCAGAGTCTTTCATCAGTTTGGACAAGGCTGTCAGATGTTAGATTTTCAGTGGACATGGGCCGGCCTGTGACTTGTTCAAAAAGCATAGTCCATTTTCCTTGTGGTTTTCCTTAAGGCATTGGTTGGCATCATGTTTTTTTCCCTGTGGCTCCACAGCATTTAGCAGAGTCTGTTTTTGTTTGGCTGTCAACTGCTGAAACCTCTTCAACAGGTTGTCCTCATCACTTTGATGTCTCAAACTCAGCTTACAATCACGAATCCAGTGTCCATCCTCGTTGCAATTTCTACATCTTCCCTGAGTTTTCTCTCTTGAGTGTCTCTGATATTCACTTTTTTTATACCCCATTGTCCTGTTGCTGTATGACACGGTTTCGGATTGTAAAACTCTGAGATTGACTTCCTGTGTTCTTTCAATCTTTGCTGACCATTCAACAATTTGCATAAATGTTGTTCTAGTGCTGTCCCAGGCATCATACCTGATTTTAAGAGTTTTAGAAACCTCAGGTTTCAGTCCATTCACAAATGTGGTTTTAAGAGGCATGCTAGTGTCTTCACAGAGTTCTTCAATGTTGTTGTTCAAACCAGCATGTTCCATCCAAGTTTGTCTGAAGCGTTCTTCAAACTCTGCAACACTTTCTCCTGTCTTCTGCACACAAGAGGTAATTTTAGCCCAATTAACCTCTGCAGGTTTCAGTTCAAATAAGAAGGTTTAAACCGCTTCCCATCCAGCTTGAATGTTTTCTTGAGATTCACCAATCCTTCTTTCAACACTTTCTGCAAGTCTCATCAAATGTCTGTAGAGGAGCGCTTCCAGGACTCAAAATGTTAGCTTGAGGTGCTCTTTGGATGGGATAATCATAATATAGAACAAATTAGGGAACTCCAAGGCACTCTCTTTAAGAAAAATTAAAAAGCCACAAAAATCCTGTTCTATTAAGTACCGAGGAGGACATCTACTAGTCTTTTTATAATCCTACAACTTTGAACCTACCTCTGCCAAATGGAGTTTTTTGATTGGTTGTGTGAAGACTTATAAGAAGGACTCTTGTTTTGGAAACTGTTGACTCCCTGACGAAGGCTTGTATGCCGAAACGCGTCGGAGTTTTTAAAGGTTTATGATGACCAAGCCATAAAATAAAGGCTTTTTAATTTTTCTTAAAGAGAGTGCCTTGGAGTTTCCTAATTTGTTCTATATTATGATTATCCCATCCAAAGAGTACCTCAAGCTAACATTTTGAGTGCTGGAAGCACTCCTCTTCCATTTGATGAATCTTATATGCACTTGGGACGTGCTTTAAGGAGCTGCTCCACAGTTTTCTGTGTTTGGACCATTTTTTGACTTGGCACATTAATATGGATAAAACATTTTCTTATTCCCACTAAGAGGGACAACGGATTATCACAACAACTTCACTATTGGATGATTTTCCAGACGGAGAGCTACCCAAAGCTGATCTCCAAAGAACATACAAAGAACTGAGGCACCTATTGGAGAAAGACACATGGCTCCAACTTAATTCAGTTACTTTGTCAGACTACTGGAGAAAAGGATATATCCCCAGAGGTCTAAGGAATAATAAATTCCCACCCTACGGAGGAGATGACAAAAAGGATTTTAGAGACAGGAGGGAAGCCATTCTCATCTGATTTGATGCTACTTCTTATAGAAGAGTCGAATAAAGATAGAGAAGAAATGGAGGAAGAAATCGCTGAGGTGAAAAAGTCAATAGCACAACATTCAGACAACACCTCGATACAAGAATATGAAGATAAACTCAAGACAGATCTCATGAAATTCACCCAAAGCCTCAAAGAAGATAAAATACGTAAGTTTCAGAGGGATCCTACAGACTACAAGGAAGGCAATGTCTACACCTGGAAAAAGCGAATTACTAGGGGTACATTTGAAGGCACATCAGCAAGACCAAGATCTAGAACAGTCTTGTTCAACTTTTCCAGTAGTGAAGATGATAAAAGTTCCACACCTACTACAGTCCAGACACCTCGGGGGGATTTTTTAGAGCACCCACCCCACCCCAGCGAAAGAGGGAGTGGATCGGGGCGGGGACGTGGATACGGCCGAGGACGTGGCAGAAACAGGAGCAAAAGCAAAGGAAGAGGAGAACGCGGAGAGGCAGAAAGAAACTGGGAACCCAGATGGACACGGAGCAGAAACAGACATGAGTCGTGATTAACATCTCTGGCAAAGCCCTGTTGGAAGAGAGCATCCAAGTCCTTTCAAAAGGGTTATCTTTTGCACCAACCTACTCTGCTAAGGAATTTGATACAAAGATCGACCTCTTCCGCTTCTACAAGAATCTACACCTCAAGACCTGGTACAAGCCACATGCCACTTCTGCAAGCTCCATAGACAAAGGTCAGACAGTCTCTTTTCTCCATAGGCGACTTTTTAAGCCTAAATCAACTTTTTGCCCACTGGTTCAGAATACAGCATTACATATATTTGCTAAAAAGGTGAATTATGATATTGAAAATTTAAGCAGAAAAGACCACCCAAGCAGAGTAATCTGTCGTACAACGAAAAGAAGGCTTTGGAAGCATTATCCAAAGATAGGGATCTAGTAATTAAAAATGCAGATAAAGGTGGTGCTATAGTAATTTGGGGAAAGGATATGTACATAAAAGAGGCTTTCCGTCAATTGAACAACACAGAGTTTTACCAACCACTGACATTTAACCCCATTGAGTCTCTCAAAGAGGAATTGAAACAACTACTGTATGTGGCCAAAGAGAATGACTGGATCTCTGAATCTGAACTTGGCTTCCTGTGGAATGAAAACCCAAGGGTGGCATCATTCTACATGTTACCCAAAATCCATAAGTGTGTTGATAACCCTTCAGGGAGACCTGTCATCTCTGGGAATGATAGTCTGACTAAAACAGTCTCTAAGTACATTGACTATTTTATTAAACCCTGTCTTTCGTTACTTCCAGCATTTGTTCAAGACACCACAGATGTTCTAAATAAGATCACACAACTACAAAACATAGACTCTGATACATTTCTAGTCACTATGGATGTAGAAGCGTTCTACACCAACATTGAACATACGCAGGGCCTTGCAGCTTTGACACATTTTTTTAGTAGGAGACCTGAGTCAGAAATGCCACCCACAGAGTTTTTATTGTCCTTAACTAAATGGACATTGAATCCATTGAATACAGACATATATCTTCATATTCCAGGATAAGACTTTTAAACAGATAAAAGGTTGTGCTATGGGGGCCTGTTATAGTCCATCATATGCAGGTCTATTTTTGGGAAAATGGGAGGAAGATTTTGTCTTAAACCAGGAAAAGAATGCCTTCTTCAAACACATTATCTGGTGGGGATGTTACATTGATGATGTTTGTTTGTTTTGGTCTGGTTCAGAGGCAGATTTGAAAGAATTCCACATTTTTTTGAATAACATTAACCCCAACATTAAACTATCTTTGGAATATAGTAAAGATTGTATTAATTTCCTTGACTTAATCATCTTCAAAGACAATCATGGTGCCCTACACACTTCAGTGTTTAGAAAACCTACTGACAGGAACACTATTCTGCATGCTAAAAGCTTCCACCCGAAATGGTTGAAGGAAAAGGTTCCTTATGGGCAATTCCAGAGAGTTAGGAGAATTTGTGACCTAGAAAATTCTGTAAAGCAAAAGAGATGACGTCACGTTTTAAGGAACGGGGTTATAAAAACACAACTCTCCATAAAGCATATAGCAGGGCCAAATATGCAAATAGGGTATCACTTCTTCAAAGAAACGCACTTAAGCCAACAAAAGAGACCCATTTTTGTTGCCACGTATAGTACAGAGGCAGACCAAATTAAGAGAATAATTTGAAGAAATTGGGGTATTATTGAAAGCGATGAGATGCTTGGCCAGCTGTTTCCTGAGCCACCTCTGGAAGCTTTCAGAGATGTCCTACTATTCGAGATAAACTGGTCCGGAGCCATCTGAAACCAGAAGGCCAAAATATGTGGTTGGGATCTAAACCCAAAGGGTCTTATAAATGTCAACACTGCAATCATTGTGCAAATGTTTTGCAGTCTAAAACCTTTGTTGATACTATTTCCCAAAAACAGTTTACCATCAACCACTTTATAAGCTGTAAAACAATATTTGTTATATATAGACTGGAATTTCCTGAGTGTAAAGTGTTTTATATAGGAAGGACAAAGAGGCGCTTACAGGACAGATTGGCTGAACATAAATATGCGATTCGCACGGGCAACATGAACTATCCTATGGCGAGACATTACGGGGAACACCACAATAGTGATCCATCGACCGTACAGATCTGTGGAATTGATCATATTCCATTGTCACTAAGGAAAGGAGACAGGCAAAAACTACTAAACCAGAGAGATAGTTTCTGGATTGATAAACTGCAGGCGACTAGATATCCAGGCCTGAATGAAGAACTTGATCTCAGTGTTTTTCTCTAAAACTACAATTTTATTTTATTTTTTGTATTTATATTTTCTGTACTTTGGTGATGCATGTATTGTATGTAACCTTGGTGTGTAGCATAGACTGTAAAAAAAGATGGACGACTCGCCTTCGCTCTCTTCCATTGGTCAAAACTGAAGCCGCCAGTGTCCCGATATGGCGCTGACATCTTGGACTTGCGCCTGCGCAGATAGCGATCTAGGGACCAGTTCTGCGCAGTAGCTATGCGCAGTAGCAAGCAGGAAGTAAAGCCTTAAAGCCGCGAAATCAACGGCCCCGCCCCTGTGCCCCGCCCTCACTCTCCCTCGCAAAATGCACATACCGTAATCTGCACTGTTTTGGAAGTGGAGTCCTGCTCCTGTGAACTCTGTCTGCTCCGTTCCACTCCAATCTCATTAAAATAAGGTAAATACAATCTCCTCAGTCCTCCGAAGATCATGAAAAAAGCCTGTTGACGCTTCAGTGCCTCCTCCGGCTCAGAGAGCTGTCAATCACAGCTGTCAATCACGACGTCACACCACCGTTTTTAGAGCATTAAATAACTATCTAAAAAACAACTTATTTTAAAAACGAACACTTGAATTTACATTAGCGTGATACAAACTACAGTAAATGACAAAAAACAGCTTCGGAAAAAAGATATTTGAAGGGTAATTTAATTGTTTAGTTGGTCTCGCGTCCCATTGAATAACATGGGGAGGCGGGGTTTATGACCTGATTATTGTCGAAATCACACTCTAGATTTAATACTGTCACATGGAATTGATGTTGATGGTGTTGAAATTATTCAGCCAAGTGATGATATCTCAGATCATTATTTAGTTCTGTGCAAACTTCATATAGCCAAAATTGTAAATCCTACTTCTTGTTACAAGTATGGAAGAACCATCACTTCTAACACAAAAGACTGCTTTTTAAGTTATCTTCCTGATGTATCCAAATTCCTTAGCATATCCAAAACCTCAGAACTTGATGATGTAACAGAAACTATGGACTCTCTCTTTTCTAGCACTTTAAATACAGTTGCTCCTTTACGCTTAAGGAAGGTTAAGGAAAACAGTTTGACACCATGGTATAATGAGCATACTCGCACCCTAAAGAGAGCAGCACGAAAAATGGAGCGCAGCTGGAGGAAAACAAAACTAGAGGTATTTCGTATTGCTTGGCGGGAAAGTAACATATCCTACAGAAAAGCATTAAAAACTGCTAGATCCGATTACTTTTCTTCTCTTTTAGAAGAAAACAAATATAACCCCAGGTATTTATTCAATACAGTGGCTAAATTAACGAAAAATAAAGCCTCAACAAGTGTTGACATTTCCCAACATCACAGCAGTAATGACTTTATGAACTACTTTACTTCTAAAATCGATACTATTAGAGATAAAATTGCAACCATTCAGCCGTCAGCTACAGTATCACATCAGACAGTGCACTATAGACCCCCTGAGGAACAGTTCCACTCATCCTCTACTATAGGAGAGGAAGAATTGTATAAACTTGTTAAATCATCTAAACCAACAACATGTATATTAGACCCTATACCATCTAAGCTCCTAAAAGAGGTGCTTCCAGAAGTCATAGATCCTCTTCTGACTATTATTAATTCCTCATTGTCATTAGGATATGTCCCCAAAACCTTCAAACTGGCTGTTATTAAGCCTCTCATCAAAAAACCACAGCTTGACCCCAAAGAACTAGTTAATTATAGACCAATCTCGAATCTCCCTTTTCTGTCCAAGATACCAGAAAAGGTGGTATCCTCACAATTATATTCCTTCTTAGAGAAAAATGGTATATGTGAGGATTTCCAGTCAGGATTTAGACCGTATCATAGTACTGAGACTGCTCTCCTTAGAGTTACAAATGATCTGCTCTTATCATCTGATCGTGGGTGTATCTCTCTATTAGTTTTATTGGATCTTAGTGCTGCGTTTGACACAATTGACCACAACATTCTTTTGCATAGACTTGAACACTTTGTTGGCATTAATGGAAGTGCATTAACATGGTTTAAATCGTACTTATATGACCGCCATCAGTTCGTAGAAGTGAATGAAGATGTATCCTATCGATCACAAGTGCAGTATGGAGTACCTCAAGGCTCAGTACTAGTGCCGCTACTCTTCACGCTTTATATGTTACCCTTGGGAGATATCATCAGGAAACATGGTGTAAGCTTTCACTGTTATGCTGATGATACTCAACTCTATATTTCTTCGCAGCCCGGTGAAACACACCAATTTGAAAAACTAATGGATTGCATAGTCGATATAAAAAACTGGATGACAAGTAATTTCTTACTGCTAAATTCTGAAAAAACAGAGGTGTTAATTATAGGACCTAAAAACTCTGCTTGTAATAACCTAGAACACTGTCTAAGACTTGATGGTTGCTCTGTCAATTCTTCGTCATCAGTTAGAAACCTAGGTGTGCTATTTGATCGCAATCTTTCCTTAGAAAGCCACGTTTCTAGCATTTGTAAAACTGCATTTTTCCATCTCAAAAATATATCTAAATTACGGCCTATGCTCTCAATGTCAAATGCAGAAATGTTAATCCATGCTTTTATGACCTCAAGGTTAGATTATTGTAATGCTTTATTGGGTGGTTGTTCTGCACGCTTAGTAAACAAACTACAGCTAGTCCAAAATGCAGCAGCAAGAGTTCTTACTAGAACCAGGGAAGTATGACCATATTAGCCCGGTCCTGTCAACACTGCACTGGCTCCCTATCAAGCATCGTATAGATTTTAAAATATTGCTTATTACCTATAAAGCCCTGAATGGTTTAGCACCTCAGTATTTATATGAGCTCCTTTTACATTATAATCCTCTACGTCCGCTACGTTCTAAAAACTCAGGCAATTTGATAATACCTAGAATATCAAAATCAACTGCGGGCGGCAGATCCTTTTCCTATTTGGCGCCTAAACTCTGGAATAACCTACCTAACATTGTTCGGGAGGCAGACACACTCTTGCAGTTTAAATCTAGATTAAAGCCCATCTCTTTAACCTGGCATACACATAACATACTAATATGCTTTTATTATCCAAATCCGTTAAAGGATTTTTAGGCTGCATTAATTAGGTAAACCGGAACCGGAAACACTTCCCATAACACCCTATGTACTTCATTAGAAGAATGGCATCTACGCTAATATTTGTCTGTTTCTCTCTTGTTCCGAGGTCACCGTGGCCACCAGACCCAGTCTGTGTCCAGATCAGAGGGTCACTGCAGTCACCCGGATCCAGTACGTATCCAGACCAGATGCTGGATCAGCACCTAGAAAGGACCTCTACATCCCTTAAAGACAGCGGAGACCAGGACAACTAGAGCCCCCGATACAGATCCCCTGTAAAGACCTTGTCTCAAAGGAGCACCAGGACAAGACCACAGGAAACAGATGATTCTTCTGCACAATCTGACTTTGCTGCAGCCTGGAATTGAACTACTGGTTTCGTCTGGTCAGAGGAGAACTGGCCCCCCAACTGAGCCTGGTTTCTCCCAAGGTTTTTTTCTCCATTCTGTCAACGATGGAGTTTCGGTTCCTTGCCGCTGTCGCCTCTGGCTTGCTTAGTTGGGGACACTTCATCTACAGCGATATCGTTGACTTGATTGCAAATAAATGCACAGACACTATTTCATTGAACAGAGATGACATAACTGAATTCAATGATGAACTGCCTTTAACTATCATTTTTTCATTATTGACACTGTTTTCCTAATGAATGTTGTTCAGTTGCTTTGACGCAATGTATTTTGTTTAAAGCGCTATATAAATAAAGGTGACTTTGACTTTGATTTGGAGGTTCTGTCCCATGTCTTTCTGTTGTTGGCCTCAATGCATGACTATTGCCATTGTTTTGTTCAGAATCAGCCATGTCGGATACAGGAAAAGTGCCCTCAGAGGTGTGAAAACAGAACAAAAGGTGTTAGAACTGTTAAAGGTACTTATTCAGATTTAAATTCACAGCAGTCTGTTAGACTGACCATTTTCAGTTAAACAGACAAATCATTAGTTTAAAAGCTCAGCTTAGTTTTCAATCTTCCATTTAAAACAAAACATTTACATTCAGGCTAATTTTCCTTGTTTAATGTCTGAATTGAGTTTTAGCTCAGAAGGCTAAATTTCTTTATCAAATTTGTCCCTTAGACAATTTACATGATAGTTTTCTGTATTTTTATGGAAGGCAAACAAACTTATAGTTTCATGGTTTTATGCCATCATCTTCTAACTCGGTTTGAACATTCATTACAATCTACATTAGTGGCTACTGAATTAGCACCCAGTCAAGAATTCCCAATTCTTGCAGCAACATCAGTCCCAAATATCTATGACTCCTACAGTCTCTGGAGAAATGGACTAAGTAGTTTTTTTTACACAATCCTACAAACAAAAAGAGAACTGACCAAGCCTCTGCTTCTACAATCTCTTTATGAATGGACTAAATTGTTTCTTAAACAATTCCTACAGACATAAAGAGAAAGGACCAAGCCTCTGCTTCTACAGTCTCTTGATGAACGGACTAAATTGTTTCTTAAACAATTCCTACAGACTCCAGAGATCAGGATTAAGCCTATAATTACACATCTATGGCTCCTACAGTCTCATGGGAACTGACTAAACCTCTTTCTTAAATGATTCTTACAGACTTGAGAGCAGGACCAAGCTATGAACACTTTTTCTAAAGCTCTTACAGTCTCAGGACAATTACCTAAATCATTTAAAAGTTTCCTACAGACTCTAGAGAAACGCCTAAGCCAAACATTTCTTAAACAGTGCTACACTGGTTATTACACTACATACATCAAATGATCTGCTTACTTATGAAAAAGTCTTCTTCAAGTTCTTTTAGAGAGCTGATAGCTTCAATCACCAAATTAGAATCTTTGATACAGGATCAAGTTGATTAAAATAACTTATGTCCACAGACACGGTCTGTTGATCTTCAACACAAAAACTGTAGAATCTCCAAAACTCTTTTGTTCACTTCTTGTTGCAGTTGGTGAGTTCTCTTCTTGTCAGTCTCTCCTGGCTGGCTCGCCAAA